>NC_056590.1:2040526-2070526 GCF_018340385.1 Cyprinus carpio
AATCAATCAATCAATCAATCAATCAATCAATCAATCAATCAATCTACCAATCAATCAATCAATCAATCAATCAATCAATCAATCAACCAATCTACCAATCTACCAATCAATCAATCAATCAATCAATCAATCAATCAATCTACCAATCAATCTACCAATCAATCAATCAATCAAACAACCAACCAATCAACCAACCAATCAATCAATCAATCAATCAATCAATCAATCGATCAATCGATCAATCGATCAATCAATCAAAAAACAACCAACCAACCAACCAATCAATCAAACAACCAATCAATCAATCAATCAATCAATCAATCAACCAATCAATCAATCAATCAATCAATCAATCTACCAATCAATCAATCAATCAATCAATCAATCAATCACGTCTTGAGAGTCTAAAAGCATTCACTGCAATACAAATCATATAACAAAAAACATATAATAAAAACTAATAAATAAAAAATTATCCCATAATTACTAATATATGTGTGTGTATTTAAGCAAGTAAGAGGGTAAATGACAGTGTGTGTGTGTGTGTGTGTGTATTTAAGCAAGTAAGAGGGTTAATGACAATTAACTTTTTTTGCAGAATTTCTTGAACAAGGTTTTGCCAAACAACAATATTCTTTGACAAGTATTTCACGAATAATTTACAAAGATTAACAGTCCCTTTTCTTGTCCATGGCTTACACTGAACTTAGAAGTCTACAGTTTGAATGAAATATAGGCCTATACTTTTAGTTTTTCACTTTAGGCCTACTCAGCTTTTTAGAGATGCCAGTATTTTGACACATGTTCTAATAAAAAAATAAAATAAAATAAAATAAAATAAAATAAAATAAAAGCACCATCATCATCATACAATGATACATTATAATTTTATAGTAATTCGTCACATTTTATGTATTTTTTTTCTAAGAAAAATTTGTATTTATTATTATTATTATTATTATTGTTGTTGTTGCTGAATTAAACAGCATAGGCTATTTTCCCAAACAATCTTGCTCATATTTATCAAGGGTGCCAATATTAAGGCGCTGTCTTTTTTATTTTCGTTTATGTTGTTGTCTAAAGTTTCTGTTCTCTGTTTTTTATTGGCTAGTTTTAGCCTATCACAGAATATTCTGAATATTATTAGCCTGTTAGATTGTAAAGCCTAATGCAGTATTGTCACTTCTGTAAAACCATAGCCTATAATAACTCACGGGATCTCCAGTATAAGAAGCGTTCTGAATTTTTCTGTGCTTTTGCAGGACAGTGATGACTAATACGAAATCCTGTAAATGAGCTTAATTAAATGTAACCTCACTTGGTGAAACTGCGGTTACCATGGTGAAATTTGGTCGGCACAACACGGCTGATGTGGCATGAGAGAGGGAGAGAGAGAGGGCGGTGTTTCTCACTTTCGCTACACTGCCCAATTTTGTAAGACAGGCAAAGGGTGCGCGTGAGAAAAGAGAAAGAGGAGTGTGTGCGGCGGTCTCGCGCTTATAATGGCTGCCAGGAAGAGCAGAGCAGAGGAAAATCAGCTACACTGGGAATAACATCGTGCACAGGTAATGCTGCTCGTGTTTGTCTGTCTGTGTGTGCGTGTAGCGGGACTCTTTGTCTGAGCATGTGTGTCGGACTGCTGCGCAGGTGCATGTGCCGCTGCTGGAAGGGTTTTGTCATGAAACACACCTTTAACTGTCAACATATGAGCATCGAGCATATCTGCCCTCGTGCGATGGGCTGCTGCAATCTATAACATCATGCTTATATCCAGCTGAAGAGGAGAGAACAGGCGAAAGAGACTAAACCGACAGGCCTTTCACACAGCCCTGCATTACAGACACAGCACGCGTGTTCTTGCGATTTCTGCTCGACTCTTCCGTCAGATTAAACACTGAGTGTGAAATCTTAGTTTTGCCCTTTGATCGCCGTTTCCTCAAGTCAAGCTGCTTCCACACACACACACACACACACACACACACACGTGTTGGCAGCGCTGTCGCGTTTGTTTACCATCTGCACTAATGGCGTTTTAACATGTTTCCGGTCACTCTCCGTGCTATATCTTTGTACATACATGAGTAGTGCCTTATTTAGTGGAAATTTCCCTTTATAATGATTTAAGAAAATTCTAAATGCGAAATTCTGGTTTTGTGCCATCATCTTTCACTCAGGTGTGTGTACGTTTTCCTTTTCTTTTTGTTGTCCAATCAAATGCTTCTAGAATGATAAAGTCCCTCCCACTAACTTGTAATAAAAGGTAATACCCAACAAACACAGAGCGTTCCCATTTGTTTATATTTTGGGAACCAAATACGAACGTTCCCTGTAGCATATTTTAGTTGTATTTTCAAAACCATGTAAACTAATAAAACTTTGCAGATGTTTCTGAGTGATGACCAACAGAGAGATTATATATATATATATATATATATCCTATTTTTATATATATATATATATATATATATATATATATATATTTATATATATATATATATATATATATATATATATAACAAACTATATTTTGTAGAATGTCATCTCTGAAACAAGCTTTTAATAAAGTGTAGACATTAAGTGATCAGATAAATCCAGTTTTATAGCTGAAATAATTAGCCAAAGTTAAGCGTAGTCTGAAAAGCATACCTGAGTTTGTTTGCATCTTTCTTTACTGCGCGCCTTTGATCTGCACGCGCTTTCTCCAGCACGCGCTTTCTCCTGTCTTCCACTGAAAGCCGCGCACTCGCGAAAATTAAAAATTAACGGTCATTTCATTCCGTTTTACTGACTGACTAACGTATGCGTTTATTGCTCTCTCTCTCCCTATAATATTGTCTATACGAGAGTATTTATTGAGATTTGACACGTCTAATGGAAGAGAACATGATGTTAACCGAGAAGTTTTTACTGTCCAAAAGATAGAAGCACATCCCGCTAATTCAGTGGTAAGAAATTAATGTACCGTTATCTTAGTAGGGGAACGTTTCCGGAGCCTACCGAGAATGTTCTGGAAATGTTCTATTTATGTTATAAGAGATCTCTCCTGGCAGGCAAACCAACAGGGAACGGTCTGGGAACCCGAAATTGTTAGCTGGTTAGTTGCAACTCGTGGTTCATGACTGTGACATTAACTGCTGGCTATTTAAAATCTTTCAGTGTCCCGCCCTACTGTCTTGTTTCAGCAGGAAATAAGTGAACAAGAGAGAACTGGACTTATATAGGTGCAAGGAGTAACAAATGTAGTAACCAAATATTTATTTATTTTTTAATTATTTATTTAAACAAAAAATAGGCCAATCGCTAAACAACTTCAGCTCCAAAAAATTCTAAATCTGCCTTTTTAATTATTATAATTTTTTTTCAAATATAGTTTATGACAAAAGATTGCAAGGGTCAAAACTGTACACTTGAACTAAATATTTTTATGGGTTCATTGTTTATTTATTTGATCTCTTTCTCCTTTCTTCATCGCTAGCATTGTAAAAGCCAGACATTGTCTGTTGGTTGGTTTGGTTATGTTTATGTTCTAAGTGGTTGAAGTGTTGATAATAAAGAAAAAATGGACCATTGAAAGAAACAAAGCAGGTTTGCGGGTAACTGTGGAGTTGTCCAACAAAGCATTTGAGAGACTATGTGACACTTGCAGATGAAAATACGCTTAAAACGACAAAAATGCAAGTAATTAAAAAAGCAACTTTTAATACAGGTCATCTGGAAAAATCTACTCAAGCCGTTTCAAAAATCAAAGGTGGTGACAATAGCAAAAGACAACGTCCAGTTATAAATATTACATGGGTTCAAAGTTGACTTGGTTTTTAAGTGGTTCTGAATGTGAACTCCTAACACTTCTGTTGCTCTAAAAGATGATGTTATTTTGGATTACATGACATTCATATCTTTGGACACCAAAATATTGTTAGTTTTTCAAAACATGTTCTTAGAAACTTCTTTTAGAGAAACTGGTATGCAGCAAATAAGTGAGATAAAGCCTACTCCGTTGTATTATCTTGAAGAGCCAGACTATTGACGAGACTAGTCCATTATGTGCCGTCTGGCCAAACACCACCCACTAGACAGAAAGCAGCTGATATCTGACTCAAATGTGAAGCGAGCAACCACAGTTTGCTTTTTACGGAAAATCTGAAAATTGATATTATTACGATATACAGTGTCAGTTAGTGTACAACAAATTTCAGCTTGTTCAAATAATGGCACAACAGTGTTTGATAAAGTTTGAAGAGTCAGCATTAGTGGAAAATGACTTGTGATCAGAGCTAACTCATTGGCTACATCGGTGATGCTTTGCTGCTAATTTCCTCAAACAAAACTGAATATCTTTCAAAGATTCATCGCTTTGATTCCTACAATTTTTGGCAGATTCTGTGACTAGTCATAGCCTGCTGCCTCGTGCTATTAAACCGTTTTCTTTCCTGGCAGACTGGAGAAAAAAGAAAACAAAACATGTAGACCCTGACTGGGCAGTCAATTCAATTTTAGGGCTGCACAATTAATCGAATTACTAATCGGGATTGCAATTATGGATGCCAAAATTACGTAATCCTTTAAAGCAACAATTAATCGTCCACTTATGTTATTCTGCGTTTTTTTTTTCTTCTTCTTCCTACATGTTACCTTAAGGGTTTTACCCATTGTTTTAATTTTAGTTTTAGTATAACATTATAATACCATTCTTATTTTTACTTTTTTTTATCATTTAAAGAAGAAACCAATCCGATGTGTAGTTGACATTTGAGGCTTAAAGGCCCGTTCAAACCAAGGACGATAACTATAAAGATAACGATAAAGATATAGTTCTAAAAATCGTTTTCAGTATTAAAGAACAGCAGAGTCCACACCACAACTATAACGATTAAGACAAAGAAAAACGATATCGTTGGAATCACTTTCAAAACGATTTTTTTTTCCAGCTGATGAACCATAAAAAAACTGACAGCCAATCAGAATCCATCCTGCTATAACGAGCTCGAGAATTTAAAACGGCAGATGAGCGTGCGCTTAGAATAAACAGAAGATATTGTTCGCTGGTGTGGACGCTAATATCATTATCTTCATAGTTATCTTAATAATTATCGTTCTTGGTGTGAACGGGCCTTAATACTATAGAAAAGCACTAAAAGTTTTTCAGTTAGCGTTTTCATCTTATGTTCATATAAAAATACGGCATGCAGTTGTATCAAACAACGGTATAAACATCATTCAATGTAAATTGTGATAATCAAAATTAATAATCGCAATTACAATTTCAAGGGAATAATCAACAATTATGATTTTTGTCATGATCGTGCAGCCCTAGCTGGAACTGGAAGCTCTTGTCAGTTCAGAGTGTAGTATGTTTCGGACAGTCTGAGACTGAGATTAATTGTTGTACAAGTTATGTTGAGAAACTTGATACAACAGCTTGCTGCTGTAATGGGCCATAGACCATGAGCAGTTTATTTATAATTTTTTTTCCCCTGCAGTACAGCTGAAATCAACATTGCAGATGATACTGATCTCAGTGTCATGCCCGCTGATAATGGAAGAACATCCCTGCTTTGGAAAAGGAGTGCGCTTATAATAACATTCTGGCTGATAATACGGTTATAGTTATTTTCATATATTGGGCAGTATGTGACCCAAGTAGCCAAACAAATCTGTATACTAATTTATACTATAAATACTTCAAATTTATATTTTAGAATGTACTATCTATACTATAATGTAATAACTATAAATGTAAAAACTGAAATCAAATAATTTTACATGTGAATTTTGGAATCACAACATTACAGTATACAGTATGAAAAATGGATATTCATGTTGAGAATTGCTGAAGATTGGGAATGGGAATGATGATTATTTTTATTACTTGAAATAAAATAAACATTAACTGAAATGAGACAAAATGTATTTTAAAAAAACTTATTTGATTTCAGCTAGTCGCCAGGGCAACATTTCTAATTTTGTTTGGTTTAAAGGGATATTTCACCAAAAAATTTAAATTACCCCATGATTTACTCCTAGGTGTATATGACTTTCTTCTTTCAGACAAATACAATCGGAGGTATATTTAAAAATGTTCTGGCTCTTCCAAGCTTTATAATGGCATTGAATTGGGTCTAAATTTTGAAGCCCCCAAAAAGTGCATCAATACATCATATAAAGTGCTCCACATGGCTCTGGGGGGTTAATAAAGGCTTCCTGAAGTGAATCGATGCGTTAAATGCACTTTTTAAGCAAAAATATCATGGTTTCACGGTATTGTTACAGCTCTAAAATGTTATATTTTTTAAATGTCTGGGTAAAAAAAAAAAAAAAAAACACTGAGCACAATATTTTTTTAGCAACATACGGAATATTTGGAACAGCTGTATTTGTTTATTTCTTCATTGATTTGTTTGAAATGTTTGCTGAATTGTGGGCTGTCCTGCAGTTTTTGATGCATTTTTATTTAACCTTAATCTGTAATTAGTTATTTAAGTTTAGTTATATAAGTAATTTACATATCATTTTAGTTATATAATTTCATATTATTTTTGGGTTCGCGCGATAGAGCTAAGTGTAAATAGCAGTGTTTTCTTTTTAGTGATTTGCTATTAGCTAGATTCTATTTATACAAAAATAGCAGGTTATTCTGCTTATTACTTGTTGCAGATAGTGGCAATTATATGCACCTCAGCATTGTAATACATTATACAACAGTATGCAATAATAACATTGTTTTATTTCAAATAAATTTATTGATTTAATTCAAAATATTAAATGGATGCCACCTTATTGGGACAAAAGCACTAGACCTACCTGTTTTTATACAGTCTGTGGACCTACCCTAACTCTACCCGATACTTTATTTTCAACTTTTTGATTATTTCCTTAATTTTTATATAAAAAAATGCTTTTCTGCTGTGATTTGAAATTTGAAAAGGGAGAAAAAAAGTTTGCCATAAGGCAGATTCGAACCCAGGTCGATCACGTCAAAATGAATATGACATGCGTTTTATCATCTACGCCACTGAATCTGATATCTGAAGACCGTCTTTTATAATGTTGACTAGCCCAATCACACATTGGTGGGTGAAGCTGGTGTCTCTGCCTCAAATTTATTGGCATGTACGACAGTTAGAGGAAACTAGAGATTACAGTTTATAAAGTTCTAAACATGGATAATTTTGTTACACAAACACATCTCTTCACTTCAGGAGCCCTTTATTAACCCCCTGAGATGTGAGGAGCACTTTTTATGATGGATGGATGCACTATTCTGGGCTTCAAAATTTCAACACCCATTCACTGCCATTATAAAGCTTTGAAGAGCCAGGACTTTTTTTTTTTTGTATTTGTCTGAAAGAAGAAAGTCATAGACATCTAGTATGGCTTGAGAGCGAGTAAATTATGGGGTAATTTTCATTTTTCAGTGAACTATCCTTTTAAGTTTAAAGTATTAAAATAATTTAAATTAAACTAAATAAAAATAGCAAAAACAACAAAATGACCAAAAACTTGATCTAATTAATTAGCATAAATTAATTTTATACTAATTTTAGAATTAATTTTATAAAGTCTTTAGTTTGTCAGTATGGTAATAGTAATTTGTAAATACCGCATTTTTCGGACTATAAGTCGCACTGGACTATAAGTCGCATTTATTTAGAACCAAGAACCAAGAGAAAACATTACCGTCTACAGCCGCGAGAGTGCGCTCTATGCTGCTCAGTGCTCCTGTAACCTATCAGATCGGTTGCATATTTTACCGTATTTTACAGTTTGTAATCTGCAGAATAGGATTTTCTTTTTGGGGGCATTTTGTTTGCATTCAGTCTTTCTCAGTTTTCTTTATTAATTTTCAGTTAGTTAATATTTTCAGTTAACAGTTTTCAGTTGTTTTCAGTTAATGTTTTCAGGGGTATGCTACAGGAGCACTGAGCATGACTATGAAAAAAAACTATGAAAAAAAGTGTGACTTATAGTCCGGAAAATACGGTACTTTTCTATTAGTGTTCACTCTAAATGGCGTTTGTTGTCTACACTTGCTTTAAAAAAAACAAACAAACAAAAAAAAACCTTTTGGCATTTCTGTTTGGTGCTGCTGGTGGAGCAAAAATGACTTCAGTCACAAGATAGACTTGTCATTAAAAGTGGCTTTAAAGTTTCCGACAGATATCTTAGTGACTCCACTCATGGTAGACTGTGTGTTTTGACTTTTTTTCACACCATACAGGTGAAGAAGAAGAGGATGGTGAGCAGTCAAGCCAAGTACGAGCTGATCCAGGAGGTGGGCCGGGGCAGTTACGGTGTGGTTTACGAGGCAGCTGTACGGCAGACCGGTGCTCGAGTGGCTGTGAAGAAGATCCGCTGTCACTCCCCAGAGAACGTGGAGCTGGCCTTGAGGGAATTCTGGGCCCTGAGCAGCATCCAGAGCCAGCATCCCAACGTCATCCACCTGGAGGAATGCATTCTCCAGAGAGACGGTCTCGCCCAGCGCATGAGCCACGGCTCCAGCTCCTCGCTCTATCTGGAAGTATGTGTCCAACCTGCAGGCACAGCCAACACAAAGCCCATCAAATTTAGTTTTGTGTTAGGAGCATGATGGTAAACGAGGAAATGCAAATCACTACATTCATATAGTAATTACATACTAATGAATGAACGTTTTGGGGGGAAACTTGAAAAATCTGGGTGTTGACACGGAGTACTCTTCACAAGAACCAAATGGAACCTCTTTCAGTAACCATAGAGTGAACAGTTTTAAAAAAAGTTTTCATACATTCCTTCTGTTTGTTACCCGTTCAATAAGTGAAATAATAATTATGATTTGTGTTCTGGTTATTTCATAAAAACAAGACATATATTGTAATATTATTTTAAAATTAAAATAAGTATTTTATATTAGTATTTTAAGTATAAAAAGGATTTTAGTACAGCTGTACAATTATTATTATTATTTACATCAGTCATTAAACATCACACTTTTAGTTGGTTTTCTAGCAAATAAACAAATATATCTTGAGCTGCATGCATGTAAATGAACACTGTGCCGTGAATATAATTATTTAAATTAATAATCACACTAAGCCGTTTTGTGATACCAGTAATTTGTGCAGCCCTATTTTCTATACTGTTGAAGCGTAGCTATAAAGCTTCTTTTAACATTGTTTTATCATTGTGCTTTTTTCATGTGACAACTACATTATCCATCATTCTTTCCAACGTAATCATAAAATACATAAAGCATCAATTGCACCCCTAATGTGCAAAACGGAAAATGAAAATGTCCCTCATTTTATTCTGAAAATCACACATTACGTTGCATTTACTGCTTTTGTAAGTAGGAACTTTCCAGGAGGATCTGTATAATTTTGGGTTTAAGACCATGTCCACCAGACACTGACCAGGCAGGTTTCTTAAGAATATATGGACTGTAAGCACAGCCCTTAAGTAGTGTAATGGACAGATCCAACAAATAAATAAGTGTTTATGGCTTAATACTATCATTGTCTTCACAAACAGTGCATATACATACAGATTTGACTGCTCTGACAATCTAATAGTGACTGTGAGCAAGAAAAAGTACAGCACAGCAAAATCTGTTAAAAAAACAAAAACAAACAAACCTCTAAACGCGTTCTGATGATGAACATAAAAAGCAGCAGGAATACAAACTAATTGGACTATGCTACAAGGCAGATGGCACTCTATAATATAAGTGGGTGATTATGGTATTGTATGCCATTTTGTGTTGGGTCAAGTCCCATGAAGACGTGAGGATGTTGTGACTGAGTGGAAGTAAGCCAGAGTGCACAGCAGCACAGTAATAGGTTGTTATTCATGGCCTTTGAGATGAGGTTGATTAGCACTTTTGCTGCTATAATTACGAGCCTGCAGAGGGCCATTTGTCTGCTGACCTCTGTCTGTGCAAAGCCTTCAGCATCTTCTGTCAACAGCTGACGAAGAGGAAACACGCTTCAGATTTACACAGAAATCACCAAACTACTTGTAAACATTCTTCACCTCTTAATATTTCACAATGTGCTTAAACTTAGTGTAGCATCTTTTTAACATCACCACTAGGTAAAGTTACATTTCACACATAATTTAGAGGTTTTTAACCTTTAAAGCCAATTTAACCATGCTTTTGGTTGCCATTTTTCCTTGAATGTTAGCAAGAGACAACCAATTATAAACTAAACAATGCCTGGCTCCTTAAAGGCCAAATAAATAAGTGCACTTACCGACTTAATGTCGTTCCAAACCCATAAAAGCTCCATTTGTTTCTGGAACACAATTTAAGATATTTTGGATGAAAACCAGGAGGCCTGTGACTGTCCCATAGACTGCCAAATAAATAAGTGTCAAGATCCATAAAAGATATGAAAGTCGTCGTCAGAATACTCCATCTGCCATCAGACGTGCAATCCGTGTTATATGAAGCTTAATAGGGGTGTAAATCGGATGTGTAAACCTCAAAAAATTCTACGATACGATTACGATTCGATCCGATACAGGAGTATATCGATGATATATCGATATTTTGATATTAAATATCTATTTTAAACAACCAACTTCATTTTTAATAAATCACAAATGCAACCACAATATATAATAAGAACATTTATCTGAAATTTTTACATTCTGTACTTCAGTTGGGACATTCACAAAAAAAAAAAAAATTAAAATAGGCCTACACATTTTTTTAAATAATAAAGAAAATAAACAATAGGAAAAACAATTCTGGCTGCAACTATGGGCTCAGTGCTAAAAAATCTTTTCTACAGATAACAAATTACAAGCAATAGCAGAAAATAAATACAATACAACAAAGACATAAGTTCAATAAACAGTGCTTTTCAGGTTTTTCAGCTCAGTCTAAAATAAATTTCCAGGTGCACTACAGAAATGTAATAGGCTAATCAAATGTAAACTAACTGCACAATTTTCACTGTATAAATTAAATACAGATCAATCATTTTTGATGTTGCAACGATTATTTAGTCAGGAACAGTGGGCACTTGTATTTTTCTTTGACAGCATTATTTATTATTAGTTTGCTTTCACTTTAAGAACGAAGCACGGATTTAATGTACTGATACACATGTCTTTTCTTTCTCAACTGTTTACATTAAGATATGTCTAACCGACTGTGTTTACTAGGATATTCGCCAAAACCCGCATTTAGATTTAATTTTGTCTATATTTATTCATCCATTCACAAAAAGCGGAAGATTTAGTATTCGCGCAGTCTAGACGCGGCTGTCTGTGTGCGTGCTTGCACTTCAGATGTGTGCGCTGAGAACTTCTCACACAGCGCTTGACTGTTCCGCCAACAATCCTGAGCGTCTTTTATGCTTCACCTTGTGCCTTCGGGCAGTCTTTATATCGAGTCCTGATACGTGAGTTTGAGTGAGAATGCACGCGTTGGCGACATAGACGGGCATTATGTGAAAAAATGTACACAGCAAAAAAAAATGCTTATAATACATAATATTTACTACAAAAAACAACAATATACTACTTGCAGCATCGATGCATCGTATCGTCAGACATCGTATCGATGTATCGATCCATATCGATGAATCGTTACACCCCTAAAGCTTAATGGGTTATATCTCCTCTGTCTCTCCATATCACCGTATGCTGTGTATGCTCTTCTGTATCATCCGTGCCACAAGGATGCGCTGTTTTTTTTTTTCAAATCAAAGCTAAATACACATAGAAACAGCTCATCCTTGTGGTGTGGATGACACAGAATAGAAAACACATTAAACATTAAAACAAATAAACAAAGGAGACTGTTGACAAAGGAATTGTTGAATAAATGTGTTATTTTGGTTTTCTTCGCTTACAAAAAGTGTTCACGTCTGATTGGCAGATGGAGTATTCTGACGACGACTTTCATACCTTTTATGGACCTTGACACTTATTTATTTGGCAGTCTATGGGACAGTGACAGGCCCCCTGGTTTTCATCCAAAATATCTTAAATTGTGTTCTGAAGATGAATGGAGCTATTATGGGTTTTTGAACGACCTGGGGGTAAATGATTAATGACACAATTTTATTTTTGGGGTGGAGTATCCCTTTAAATATCCATGCATTTTCTCATAGACTTTCACATGCTGTAATATTACAATCTTAGGGGAATAGTTAAAAAGAACTAGAAACATCTGAGTGTTTTTTTTTTCCTTGACTAAAGACAGACTGACATGTATTGCCCCAGGTCACATGTTCTTTGTGTGCTGTGCTTGTCCAATCACTTTTATTAGTCTTTTAAATATACAAATAACTGTTAATCCAGAGTTTACAAATTTACAGTGTGAATATGGATTACACGGATTGCGTTTAACAGGGTTAAATCACCCTGTGTTTACTATTTCAAGTGTAAAAAGCCCATTTGTTTTGTTAGATTAGGGAAGATAGATTTGAATCTAAAGAAAAGGGCCTTATGTTTTGAACAAGCTTTTTGAGAAAGCAAAAGCTAATCTTGAAACATGAATCCCATGCGGAGGTTATCAAGAGAAGGGTGTGGTTAAATGTGCCAACACATGACTTGCTGCAGTAATACACATCGTGTGGACAGCATTGTTGTTGCTGGGCTTCAGATGAGATTGACTTTAAGAGATGTGCTTTGATTGGTTCCCTGTGCAGACAGATGGCTCTGCATTCATAGGTTGGTGCTCTGTTTTGCAATAACCTGGAATGGTGAGTAAAACATAAAGCTGAAGCTGGTTGTGTAATTGCATAACTTGATGGGTGCAGTGTGGACCCTTATCATTCAGTCAATATGATACTTGTCTTGCAACCTGTCTTTGTATAAGACACCTCTTCTTTATTGCATGTATAAAGCTACTCTTAATACCCCTGATAGCACAGATATTTTTCAGTCTTTTTTGTGCCAGATGACCGCCTGAGTGGAGAGAAATTAATTATAAAATCGCTTGAAGTTTAATTCAGTGCTGCAAAGTATGAAAATGGCTCCATCCATGGGAGTAACTTCTCCCATTATCTGTGTTTGCTATGTATTTTTGTGCTTACTATTCTGCATTTCATTCAGTCACAATTTCAATCTTCCTAAAATCTAGAACTTTAATTTTTAAAAAAATGCAAAGTATGATGTCAAGTGAAAATGCTGACTCCAAGGAAAATGTGCATGGACAATAACAAACATTTACTTTTAAGCAAATAATTTGCTTTGGTGAGTCCAATTTCCAAAATGACCCATTAAGTAAATGTTAGCAGAGAGAAAATGATCACAGTAAATGATCCTCGCTGGTGATAATCATAGTATCATTTATCCACCACGGCTTGCCAGGAGACAGTCAAACATTTACAGTTAACAGTAGCATTTTTTTCATACCTCAATTTATGAGTGTGTGCAATGCAATGCAATATCCTACATCCAACTATGTACAGAACACAGCATTAGCATACCATTAGCATAACACGGTAGCATCAAACTCAATACTAGCTCACTAGGTTTTGAAAGAGAGCTGTTGTCTCTCTCTTAGTGATTGTGTTTTGATGGATGTTGATGTGTGTTTATAGTCTTTCAGTAGCATGTGGGTTGTTGTGAGTCATTCTAAGATTTCAGCTACAGTTTGGCTTCGTTCCCAGAACAGCTTCAGTTTTATCCTACTAAACTTCCCCAAGAGTATCCTCAGCAAGCAAACAATACTGGAACAGGATGAAATAACTGGAAGTTAACTTTGTTGTGCTGCAGTCATGAATGATCCCTCAAATCATGCAGTTTGTTGATGAGAAGTGTGCCATTTCATTTCTAAGTGATCTAACTTCTGATTTCTCCCGGTGGACAATAAAACAAGTGAAAAAAAAAATAAAATAAAAAAATCCATGGACTTGAATTGAAGGAAGGACCCAGTCTTTTGATTTGGTTGCTTACTGGCCCAAGCAGTGCACTAACAGCCACCCTAAACCTCTCAGGAATCTTGTCTTAAAACCCCACTTACAACACCTTAGCAGGTGCGTAGCTACAACTTTGCAGACCACACAACACCTTGGCATCATGGTGCCACATTTTGCACAGGCAAGCATTCCAGTAGCTCAAACAATAGAGAATGGCATTAGCAACCGCAAGTTCATGGGTTTGATTCTCAGGGAACTGAACTGAAAAAATATATATACCTTAAAGTGGACATCAGATGCCCATTTTCCACAAGTTGGTATGTTTTTTAGGGTCTTCATGAAATGTCTGTAACATACTTTGGTTAAAATTCCTCAATTATCGTGTAAAACAACACCCTTTTTACCTTGTCAAGAACAGCTCTGTTCACAGTTTTGGTACATGTCTCTTTAAATGATAATGAGCTACTGCTTACACCACCCCTCTTTCCCGTAGAGCGTGTCAATACAAGACACATGAATATATGGCTTGGGGGTGGTCTTATTCAATTAGCTAGCTATCTAATGGAGAAACCGGCTGCAAATTGAAACAGCTCCCTGGATGACAGTGTTTCAGACTCAGACAGCTCATGGCAAACTGGTTTTGTGTTTCAATTTAAGATTTACTGAGCTGGCAGACATGCCAGAAACCTAACCAAATGCAACAAAAAAGTGAATACTTCATCCAATGTCCCCTTTAAATGTGGTGTAAGTAGCCTAAAAAGTAGCATAAAAATGTTGGCCAAATGTGTAAATGTAAATTCATCACTCAGGAAAAGGAAATGTTGACTCCTGTTGACTTAATATCTTTCACGACTTTGCATGCATACAAATTTCATTTTATATACTTTTTTGTAGTCAAATTTGGAGTATGTTTTTAGAGCTCATGAGAAGTGTTTAAGGACTTTTCCCAGCCCCACTGAAATGCTCAGATAACCATGATGTCTCTGATTGACTTCATGTCAGTTAATTGTGTTGTTCATTAGCCAAAATGAAATTACCCTGCATTGTGTGTATTCCCCATGTTGAACTGTAAAAATATCCATTTGCAAAATGATTATAAAATTTTAGGTTATCAGATGATTAAGAGAAGTTGGCCTTACATATAGTGGCATTTCCATAATGAAAAGTTGGTTATGTAAGTGGAGATTGCACATGTTCTGTTAACACTTGAATTGAGTAACTTCTGTAAAATAAAAGCTATCAAATTGTATGTGTCATACAACACACACTACACTCTGCCTGACAAAAAAAAAAATAACCATCAAAAAAAAATCATAAATAAGCCACAAACAATCATCATTTTAAAATTCTATACAAAATCTGAACTTTAACACCAGGGCTCTTTGACTCCAACCCTCGAGGCTTAGTGTCCTGCTGAGTTGAGTTCTAACCCAAACCAAAAACACTTGAACAAGCTCATCTAAGCTAATGTTGAGAACTACTTCCAATTTACAGACAGGCGGGCTAAATTGGGAATGGTACTAAAGTCTCCAGGACACTTGTCCTCCAGGACTGGAGTTGAAGAGTCCCATTTTACACAACTGGTTGTAACGTTTTTGTATTTATTTACATCCACTCAGTTGGTGGAGACCTCCCTGAAAGGTGAGATCACGTTTGACCCCCACTGCGCCTACTACCTGTGGTTCGTCATGGACTTCTGCGATGGTGGAGACATGAATGCCTATCTCCTATCCCGCAAACCCAGCCGCAAGACCAACACCAGCTTCATGCTGCAACTGGGCAGCGCTCTTGCCTTCCTGCATCGCAACCAGATCATCCACCGAGACCTCAAACCTGACAACATTCTCATCTCGCAGGGCAGGACCCCGGCCGGGTCCCCCGAACCAACCCTGAAGGTGGCTGACTTTGGCCTCAGCAAGGTCTGCTCCTGTTCGGGCCTGAACCCTGAAGAACCAGCCAGCGTCAACAAGTGTTTCTTGTCCACAGCTTGTGGGACTGACTTCTACATGGCCCCTGAGGTCTGGGAGGGCCACTACACCGCTAAAGCTGATATCTTTGCTTTGGGGGTCATCATATGGGCCATGGTTGAACGGATTACGTTTGTGGATGTAGAGACTCAGAAAGAGCTTTTAGGGAGCTACGTACAGCAGGGGGAGGATATAGTCCCATTGGGGGAGGCTCTGTTGGAGAATCCCAAGATGGAGCTTCACATCCCGGCTCGGAAGAAGAGCATGAACGCTGGCATGAAGCAGCTGATTCGAGAGATGCTGTCCGCCAATCCACAGGAGCGACCCGATGCTGTTGAGCTGGAGCTCAGGCTGGTTCGGATTGCATGCAGGGAACTTGATTGGGATACGTGAAAGGACAGCATCTTGGAGATGGGGCAAACTTCTAGGACAATGGAGCTTGAAGTGAACGTAAGAACATATGGTTTGGCCCTGTCCGAAATGGCACACAAGGGTCTTGTGGTCTTCACTTGGGAGTGTCTGTGAAGAACGTAGGACAGGGATATCGAACCCTTCACCTGGACAGCTACTGTCTTGCAGACTTCAGCTCCAACCCTGCTCCCACACACCTGCCTGTAATTTTCAGGTAACCCTGAACAACCTGAGTAGGTGGTTCTGGTATGTTTGATTTGGGTTGGAGCTGAACTCTTCAGGACGATAGCTTTCAAGAAGCAGGGTTGGACACCTCCGCTGTAGGGTTTCCCATTTGTCAGTTCAGTTCAGGCTCCATTTGCTGAGCCCACAATGGTTTGGACTTTTACCTAACATTATCTGTGCTGTGAAGAATAGATTTTTTTGAGGAATACCGCATAGGCTGAGGGTGCCGCTTGGGACAGGGCCTTTGTGGGCAGGAGTGGGTTTTTAGTGGGTGATTGCACTGGTCCTTTGTTTTTTCTTGATACTCTTACAGTTTCGTACAACTGATTCATTGATGATAAACAGCCTTTACAATGTTAAATGCTTATTACTGTTTCACCTGTTCCCAAGCACAATGTGACCTTCATCGACAGTAGTCCAAGAGGTGTTTTACTGATGGAAAAACATCGGATATCCAACTTCCTTGTGTGACCCAGATAAACATAGAGGTCCACAGAATTCTCAGAACATTCCAACATCAGAGAGCATGTAGATTAGGGCTGGGTGATTATAGCTAAAAGTATATATTTGTAAAGTATGATTTGTAAGTATATTTGCTAACTGATACTGTTTGATTTTTCTTTGTTCATGAATTGGAAGAAAGCATGCAAAAGTGGTCTACTGGCATGGTCTTAATGTCTAAAAACGGCATTAAAATCATGGTCAGTATTCATAATGTTTTATGTTACCAACAACATTGTGAATATATCGTATATATTCAAATTAACGCCCAGCCCTAATGCAGTTTTAATACAGCACAGCAAAAAGACTCAAGGCTTCCATCTTTCTTGGGAACTCTTTAGCTCTCTATGATAGCTGATCTCACCTCACTCCTGGTGCTAATTCAACCTTAATGCAAAGTGGAAAACATACAGCAAATAACGGCTTCTTTTATAGCCATCTTGATTTTTTTTTTTTTTTTTTTCACAGTCATTTTAGGAGCTTTTTAACAACAGGATCAATATCTGTTTTTCTGTGCTTTACACACAGAAGGGCTTCAGGGAGTTGTATCACTCAATTTAAAAACATTTTCTACAAAAACAAAAAACTACAAGGCAATAGTTTATATTGCGTCAAAAGACATTAGGTAAATTATTCTGTAATATTTGTCATTTTAATAAAAAACACGAGTGCACTGAAGATCAAAATTTAAGGCAGTTCAGATATAGTAACTGACAGATGGGAATATAAACACGTATATTCTGTCAGAAACTGATTTTGGTGCTAAAGGCAGCTCTGTGTACGTGTGAAGGATGTGCATCCATTTCAGAGAACCAGGTGTTAAACGATTCAACATAAATGAAAGCCTTGATTTGAGAAGCTGAGTTTTCTTCTCTCTGGATTTTGGCTTGATTAAATTGGTGCTTAATTAAGTTGGTGCTTTTCACAGAGAGGTAAAAAAAAAAAAAAAAAATAGGGAAGTATTTTAGTTTGTTTGGTCTGAGGCTTGCACTTTTTGCTACCCATTTTCAAAATTCTGGATATGTCTGACAGATTGAACCATGATTTCTTTGATAACAGGTTTGAATGGTTGAGATTGATGAATGCAGTCAACGCTACAATTTGTGTAAAAATCGAGAACATTAAATTTACTTCCTGCCATGCTATCAAACTTCCTGCCAAGCTTTCAAAGGCTTAGTTCACCCAAAATAAATATCAAAAATAATTTTGAAAGATATTTTGAAGAATTTGGGAAGCCAAAATGTGTCTGGTCCCCATTGACTTCCATATTTGATTTTATTTTATCAGTGGTGACCAGCAACTGTTTTGTTACCAACATTCAAAATATATTTTGTGTTCAGCAGTAGAAAGGACTTCAGACAGGTTTGGAATAGCTTGAGGTTGAGTAAATGATCAATTTAATTTTTGGGTGAACTATCCCTTTAAGAAAATGTTGCTGATTTGAATCCTACATTCATTGCTTTAAACAAAGTAACATAATTTGTACACTATTTGTGGAAAGCACCAGGTGCTCTTTCAGACAGCAGAATGACACAACATAATTAAACCATATTATATAAATCTAATTAATCCATCAAACAATTACCTAAAACAAAAAACCAAAATCAAATACAGAAAATAACTCTATAAAAGACATTACATCAAACACCATTGAAGTGAGTTTACTAGAGATACTTTACACCTAATGATCCTCATATGAACGCTCTGAACAACCAGCCTCGATTAAACACACAAAACCTCACGTATTAGCACTGAGAGAGTTACATCAAACACCAGTGTACTAATGCATGCCACACCTCTCACCTTCAGGGAAAAGCATACAGGGAGTGTGAACAGATATTGATGCTAACACACACACACACATACACACACAACTGTAAGCCTCTCTGAGTCGGGGATCTCACGTCTTTGACACACGATACCAGCGAGCTGAATTTGATCTCCACTTCACTGTGTCATTTTTGCCTGGAATCCCAGAGTGTTGAATCTTACTGGTAATCCCTTCCGCCATGCTCACAACAGACTAACGCTAAGCCTGTTACGTTCCTGAGGAATTAGGTGAAGAAAGCGTTCTCTGGGACAGAAACTGCCATTCAGGTCTATGTTTTGTACAATTTTACAGGCACTTCAGACATGAGCCCTCGTGGCAGAAGTACCTCTGTCCCTTTAAACACAGGACACGTCTTTTCCTAAGTGACAAGCGAAGGCATTAATATTTAATGCTGTGCGTATCCATACTTTTTTTTTCACCTTGTCAAGTGGGGCATGCTGTAAATGCCAGAACCAGCTAAATTTAATTCCAAGCGATGGCTTAAATCGTTGTATTGTTTAGAATCAATTCTTTATCAAGTGGTGCTGTTTGTCAGTATTAATAAGAGAACTTCATGGATGGGGTCTGTGTCCTCCAAGTGATGTGTTGTCAACTTAAGCATTAAATAAAGTATTGAATTGTGAAGCCGACATGCAGATGAATGTCATTGGAATGTGAGGCCGTGGTCCGATGGAAACATTGTGGGAAAAGAGCAAATTATAAGAGAAGTGCAATGTTCACATCGCAGTTGCATGTGTCCCAAACTTGATTTGAGACTGGTCTGTTTCTCATTTGCACAAGGAGTCTGACAGCAGCCAGTGCTTTGTTCTGTTTCTTCATGTAATCTGAGGCAGACTGGATGATGGTGAGATCAGATCTCTGTTTGCAGCACTGGCTGCTGTCAGACAAAATCTCACTGGATTATTACAATTCATGGCAAAAGGAATGTCTGGAAATGTAAATTAATATTTCCTACTGACAAACTAAAGCAAAAGATAGAAATAACTGGCTTAAAACCATTTTTTTTTTGTTGTTGTTGTTGTTGGTGAGAATACTAATGGCCTAAGACATTTGCACATTACTGTATATAGTGACCAAAAATCTTTGGACGCGAATCACTTAATGTATTAATTTTAATGTATTAGACAATAAAATATCAAAGCAAGTCTGCCTTTAAGTACTGCTCAAATTTCACTTCTCTGACCCATTTGAATGACAAAATGAATGACCCTTTTACACACACACACACACAGTCCGAATGTGTTTGCTATATATATATATGTATATGTATATATGTATATATAAATATAATTTTAAAATATATATATATGTATATGTATATATGTGTGTGTGTGTGTGTATTAGTGTGCATTAAAGTTTTTAAATACACTTTCATACTGCAATAATTTCACATTCAGTATTGAAATTTAATGTAGAAATAACTAATATATTTGTTTAATGCCATCTTTTTAATGACTGAAGGTGAGTATCATTGAGTGTTTTTCCCCCTGATATTTAACCATTGACTACAGCCATTCAACATTACAGTATAATTGAGCTATCAATTTTACATTTTTTTTAATTTAAATAAACTTTTAATTTAAGTGAACTTAAAGCATTTTTCACATAAACCCATTATAATAAAGTCATATTTAGCTACCTGTGCCCTTCAGCAAGCATTTTTGGTAACTTCACGACTTAACTGATGACGTAACCACGACAGTGCATGCTCCTAGTTTCTTTTGCGCTTTAAAATGATATAGGCTAGTATTTTAATAATACGTGCGCGCCCGTTTGTGCATGTAATTGAAGAGCATGTGCTACGAGCACAGTTTAACGGCTGATACGACAGGAGAATTGTTTTTTATAATGCCATTATACGGCCTGACAAAATCTCATCTGACGGCAGTTCACTGTTGTTCTACTGAAGCGCATCTAAAAACTCTCCCATTTGATGTGGTCATTCTGCGTCTAAAACACATATTTAGGTATACATGTGTGTGTATATATATATATACACACACACACATACATACATATATATAGTGTCGCGGGAAGCAGACAGAACCCAAATGCAAGAGAGCCAGGTTAGAACAAAAATATCTTAATTATTTGAACAAAGAGACCAAAAACAAGATCACACTCACTTCAGGAACTCCGACAATGAACCAACACAGGGCAGGAAACACAAGGGGTATAAGTAGGACAGGTAATGAGGGACAATAGGTGGGGCAACTGAACCAATAAACAAATAAAAAAGCGAGGTGGGGTTAACAAAGACAGGAGAGCACACAGGACCAACAAAAACAATGATGAGCCATGTGCTCACCAACAGACCCAGGAGTGCCCTCTGGTGGCCGTCCAGGGCACACCAGCCGATGACCGTGACACGTGTGTGTGTGTGTGTGTGTGTGTGTGTGTGTGTGTGTAATAAATATATAGCAAACACATTCAGACTTCAGTGTCCATATGCTTTTGGATGTTGTGTCACTTGCTTTGAACAGTCATAACAAAAGTTCAAACATTTCCGTTCAAAAGTTTGGGGTCGGCAAGATTTTATCGATTTATTTATTCCTCAAATATATTGTAAAATGTACTTTATTTCTGTGATCAAAGCTGAATTTTCAGCATCATTACTCCAGTCTTCAGTGTCACATGATCCTTCAGAGATAATAATATGATGATTTTCAGCTCAAGAAACATTTGTGAAAACTGATCCTTTTTTTTTTTTCTTCCCAGGACTCTTTGATTCATAACAACTATTATTTGATTTATATTTAATTTAAAAGGTTTTAGTGTCACTTTTGTTCAATTTAATGCATCTTTGCTGAAAGAAAAAAACGGTTGTGTAGATTCATAGAATAATTGAATATAAAATCATGATTGGAGAAAACAAGGAAGGTGTTTTACACACAGGCCAGTTTAAGATGAGTATCTGATATGGGTCACATTTTTAAAAAGTTAAATGTGATCTATAAAATTGAGTATGGGCTTTGTCTTGCGGTGTGAACAGTGAAAACGAACAACCCAAATGTGTTTTATAGATGTACCTACTTTAACTTGACAATAGTTTCTCTCAGCAAGTGTCTTTGCTCTCCTGTACATACTGTTCATGACCGTCTTTGCCTGAAATGCACAGACTTCCTGATGGTTTTGTGTACTGTTTGGATGATTGCTGAGTTCTTGTTGTGGGCTGGGCTGTTGTTGTAAGTAGTGTGCTGACATGATTACATGAATACATGCCCCTCTGTGTGTTTCTGTGCTGCTTCAGTGTGTCTGCTCATGATGATCTGATATACTGATGTGAAGCTCTTATGTGTGGTCTTACAACTGGGAGCATGACTGTATTTAAATTTTGTAACAAAGAAAATCTGGTTTCAAAGAAGCACTACGAAATATTTCCCACGGTGCCGTGCTCACAGATTCCCACCCAAGCGTCCGACAGCCTGATTCACGATCAGCTGCTGGGTGGTGATGCACTGACACGAAAAGTGCTTTTATTTCACTTTTATTTATTATTATTATTATTATTATTATTTATTTATTTTTTTTTCACTGACACTTTGTGTTCTTGTAAAGTATTTTAAGAGGAACAGAAGTTCATGAGAAGGGATCTTCTAAGTGAATGTGTAATTTATTATTGGGGTTGGCTTTATTAATAAAACTTTTACTTGAATCATGTTTTATTGAAGTATTTATTTATTGAGAAATGCAGAGCAAGTCTCTGTGTTGGCCAAGATTGTCTTAATGAGCCGTCTACAAAGTGTTTATAAAGTGGAAGGCTGTCCATTAGCTTTAAGCCACTGAATACTTAAAGAAATGTATAGTTTCTTTATAGAGCCATAAATACAGTAAAGACACTTTGGTGTGCATTGTGCTCTAACAAATGAACAAATTTTTATTTATTTATTTTTTTGTAACCACTGGAGTCTTATCACAGATAAAAGAAAGCATTTCTTCATCTTTTTCTTTGTATATTGTATATGTTGTTGATATTAATTGTTTTAATTGTACATTTGTTAAATTTACCAGTATGATAACGGTGGAAAAAAATGTGTATATATATATATATATATATATATATATATTATATATAATATATATATATATATTATGTATATATGTTATATATATTATATATAATATTCTGTCCATGTCATCTGAGCACATGCAATAGCCTGTGCTATGATTCACTACAATTATAAACATTCCTAAATCAATTCTCATTTTGTTATTGATGCCACTATAAAAATTCTCAGTGAGAATAAGCATAACTGCAAATCCATTTTTGGTGCAAAGATGCAGCAGTTTTCCCTTTAACTATAAAACCGTGAATGAGACATGAAGTAATCTGACAGCGTTGCATTCTTCACAGCTCTGAAAGTATTTGCCCTACAGTCTTGTACAGAGACCCCAAAGAACCTTGTTAGGATGCCTAAAATAATTACAATTAGATCAGAGGAATGAAAAATCTGATTATTTATGAGTTTGGAAAATGTCAGCATCAGTGCATTGGAAGTCTAATCATCATGAACTGAACAGACTGGCTGCAGATCCAGATCCAGATGTGAGTTGACCTGTAAGTATTAAGTCTGAAATGGCTGTTTTAAGGATTGTTTAGGGAGTCAAAATTCTCTTTACTAAAACCTGTTCCTATTTCTTACAGATAATAATACAATCACAACTATTATATAAAAGTATGGTATAGGTATTATATGGAACTTTTTTTTTTTTTAAACAACAAAATCTGAATCCGTAACCAGCCCATGTAGCTCATCATAAGGTGTCAAACGAAAGAACTACAAATCCTACAATCCTCAGCAGCATCCGGTAATTACCCAGAGTTCCCTGCGACTGGGCAAAATGCAAGCACAGACACAGCTGTCTTCGACTGCCCGTTACGGTGTGATGTAAAATAAAGTACAATGCTATTGCAATGTCTTGCATGCATGTGTGTGGGGTGGATAAATAGATTATGAATGCATGCATGAAAACAATGCATCTCACTCCTGAATGAGGTGTGCACAGCAGCAGATCAAACCACTCAGCATGACTGCATTAATAACTGTTTGAACTTTATTATTATTCTCATTTATAGTAATAATGCATTTTGTAATGTGATCTAGCGATACAATGCCGATTCCAGTGTTCAGTGGTGAATACAGTTTACAGGTCTCATCAGATATACAGACCGTTTAGCTCTTATTCCAGTTAAATATTCTCATTTATTATGATCTATATCAAAATCAGAAAGAGCTTTATTTCCAAGTGTGTTTACACACAACGCATTTGTCTTGGTGTCAGGAGCTTCAAGTACAGACATAGTAAAGACATGCATATAATTTAAGGTAATAAAACACTAATAAATAAGAGGATAGGCAAGAAATTATAAATAACAATATAGTAATAAAATATAGAGAAAAAAGAAAATTAATCAATCTTACAAATATTTGTGCACAGTATTTAGAAATTAAACTGTAAAAATGAAATATATTTTGTCACATTAAATGTTATTTTAATTTCATTAAATCTCATGGCAGGGAGACCTCCACCTGGACTCGATCTGGATGTGGTTAAAGGACACAGATTAATAGAGGTAAGACTGTGTTAAATGAGCAGTAATTGAAATTATTACTAAGATCCATGAACTTGAGCTGGTGCCCTTGTTTCTCCTTCATGTAAATGTATATTCTGAGACAGTAAGTGTTGGAAAACAAACAAGGTTCCACTGAGCATAGGGAGACCAAGAAATATTTAACAACTAATTGTAATTGTTACTTCCTAGGCCTGTATAAGTTATAGAAAGAATTGATTTCTTTTTTTTTTTTTTTTTTTTTTTTTTAGATTTCAATTCTAATGAGATCTTTTAAAAGTTAAAATTGTTATCTATACCATCAGCTAAAATTCCTCTTTGTACATGCATCTTTATAAAAAAAAAAAAAAAAAAAAAAAAAAAATGGGAAAAGTCATGATAATTCATAAGTTTCAATGTGTGGGGAAAAAGTCTACTTAAAGGGATAGTTTACCCAAAAATAAAAATTGTCGTCATTTATTCATCCTCATGTAATTCAAAAACAGTAATACTGAGTTTTTTTTCTGCGAAATAATTTGAGAAATATCCATACAATGCAATTTTATTTATTTATTTATTTTGTCCATACAATGGGAATCAATGGGCACCAAAAAGTTCTTTAAAGTTTATTTTTTTTATTTAATCAGGGACAATGCACATTAATAGTACAGAAATATGTAAAATGCACCAGATTTAGCCAACACTTGCTAATTTTCATCCGTAGTCCCTTTTGGGATGTGAATATATATGTACTCTACTGTTCGGTTTGGGCTCAGTAAGATGCTTTTGAAAAGAAATTACTACTTTTATTCAGCGAGGATACAATAAATTGATCAAAATTGATAGTAAAGACATTTTATAGTGTTACAAAATATTTATATTTCATATAAATGTGTTCTTTTTGAGCAGCAAATCCTCATATTAGAATGATTCTGAAGACTGATCAGTTTCCACAAAAATTTAAAGCAGCACGATTGATGATAATCAGAAATGAGCAGCAAATCCTCATATTAGAATGATATCTGAAGACTGGAGTAAAGATGCTGAAACGCTTCAGAAACATGGTGCAGACGGCTGTGGTTCCTATTAAGGCCTGCTCTTTTCTGCTGCTCTGCTTGCTTGTTTTAGCACGTCATCATTGATTTTAGTGGATTTGAGAACAGCCCTTCTCTCAATACAATTAAAGTTGTTTGTTGCATGGCTCACAAACAGGAAATTGTATAACGCAGGAGTAATGGCTTCTAAAAAGCTTCCTCGTAGTCTGACTCATCATCTCTGACTCCTAATGTAAAGGAGCTTAGATGTCTTTAGTACTCCTTTCTTTTCAATGGTCTTGCTTTTCATGCCACCCTAAGACAGTATCAGAAAAAACACATTTTATTTTTTTTAATTTCTGTACCACAGAAGAAGAGAATATTAGACCACAGTACGTTGGGATTGGATGAAAGCCAAGGAGGCGTGGCCTGGCAAAAAAGCCCACCCCCTCCCTGCTGATTTAACTACACAACAGGACAGACACAGCCAAACTATGACAGATATGTTTGGTAGTTCATTTGAAGTTATTGGTTCCAAACTTCATATTCTCAACATTTCGCATACGTACTTCAAATACATAATGCTACCTGTTACATGCTGAGACTTTGCCACATGGGTTACTCATTTTGAGAAGCTGCGGCATCTGAAGATGACTCTATAAACTGTGATTGTCTCTGTCGGTGAGAGTGAATATCACAAAGAAATATTTACTGAAATGAGATCCATAAAATTAAATGGAAAAATTCAAAAATTAAATTATATTAATCATAACAAAATTATCATTACAATAATATACATTATTAATCATGACATTATTTTCATGACCAGATTATACATTATTGTAATAGAAACCAATTTATAGATTATTTTTATTATTATTATTATTATTATTTAATTGTATATCATTGATAAAGGAATAAAATGATAGTAAAAGGAGTACAACAAAAACTACCATGATGTGAAAACACTTTTTTTTTTTTTTTGCATTAGTCTGAATGTGTGAAAATATATTGTTACGAAAATAATGTCATAATGCAAAGAAATCTTGGTAACACTTTACAAAAAGGCCCCATTAGTAAATACATTAACTATTAACTAACAATGAACAATACATTTGTTACAATATTTATTAATCTTCATCGTTTAGAGAATAATCGTTCATTATATATATTATAAATAATACGAACTGATACAACTTTAAAATTTTCATTTTCATTATTATTTCAGATTAACTAACGTAGGTAACCAATGTCACCAGATGAACTCTTATTGTAAAGTGTTACCAGAAGCGTAAGGGTTTTTATTTTTCATTTTCTTCAAGCTAAATATAATTTGGATATGTTCTTGTGGAGATTTATGTTTATAACACCTCGTGTCTGGAGTTACAGGTTGATTGTTTCAGGTTTTTCTGAGATGAACGTCAGCCAGCTACAGACGGAAAGCTTGGCGTGTATTCAGTAGATCTGAGAGAGAGGGTGGTTTGGGGAAATGCGTTCTCACTCAAGTTAAACATACCAGCTTGTTGTTTTCAGCAGTTAACGGTGTGCAGCAAATACAGCAACGAGTGTTTAATACACAGATTTAGCTTTTTTTTTTTTTTTGAAAGCCTGCGAGCGTATTCCTTGGGCAAAAAAAAAAAAAACAGAATTTTCAACTGTACTTTGATGTAAGGTTGTTTTTAAAAAGACGTTTTCGTATTACGTACAAGCCAAACCAAATGTACGTTACTAAAGTAATGCCGTAGGAAAAGTTGGAGCAATGCGTTTAATCATGAGGCAGACTGTTTGGGACATGATGAAGTGTTTCAGAAAACTGTGGCTGTTTACACTGGTTTATAGAGTGAGACTGGTATTTCATTGAGTGTAAATCCGTCTCTCTCTCTCTCGCTCTCCCTTCAACCTGGTTGAAATCATTTAGAAATCGTGATAGCACTTTAAGCATAATTTAGGGTATCTTGTAACTTTACTGCAATTATTGAGACATTTTGTTTTGAATGACCCAACACTCTTCAGGATGACATTTATGAGTGATGAACCGATGAGAGAGAGAGAGAGAGAGAGAGAGAGAGAGAGAGAGAGAGAGAGAGAGTAGAGAGAGAGAGAGAGAGAGAGAGAGAGAGAGAGAGAGAGAGAGAGAGAGAGAGAGAGAGAGAGAGAGAGAGAGAGAGAGAGAGAGAGAGAGAGAGAGAGAGAGAGAGAGAGAGAGAGAGAGAGAGAGAGAGAGTGAGAGAGAGAGTAGTGTTGTTCGTCCACTAGAGGGTAGTGTGTAACAAAGCTGTCTATTTGGGCTTCACTGTTACAACACTAATGCATGAGATGTGCATATGCCAAGATGTGGGAACGCACTGCATGTGGAAAGACCTTTTATAGATTTTGACCAGATGGATCCATCAATTTAAATCTTACTTCAATATGAAGAAGAAAAAAAGAACAGAAATATGTTTCTATGCAAAAATATCTAGATGGTGTCTAATTAGCGTTTGGTTCTGCGATATATGCAAGGGTATCGTGATTCCTCGATTGCTAAATTCTCTGAGATCCAGCACGGGCCTGTCATTGTTTCGGCAGGGTGTCTCTGTGTCCCGCTAGGGGTCTCGCGCACTCCTCTATGACTCCACTGTCTCACTGGCGCGGATAAATGGCACCTCATTAATCAAATGTGCATGAGTGCGCTCAGGTTGCCATGGCAATAATTATCAGAGCTGCCTAATTAACTTTCTCAATTGCTTAATGATATACGACCCTGTGAACTCCCCTCTGTTTCTTCCCTCTCTATAATTCAGGCTGGGATTTTTTTTTTTTTTTTTTTTTTGCCTCTCTTCATTTTTTTCTTCTTCTTTCCATTCTCGCTGTTAACCCGTGACCACCATCTTATGAGAATAAAGCAGAACAGATTGCCAGTAACACTGATGTTAAAGTTGAGTCCGCTTCCAGCTCTGACTGTCTGTAAACCTTACTGCTGCAACAACAGGTGGAGAAATACAGCTAAAAAGATCACATCTATACTCTACATCTACATATATCTACCGAAGACTAGTGGATTTAAAGGGGCCATGAACTGCCTTTTATGATTATTATTATTGTTATTATGTACTGTTCTCTGATGTCAACTTATGTTATCAAGGTTTTTACATCAAAAAAAATCATAATTCAGAAGTAACCGGTGTGGTGGATTGTAGACCCGGAAGTAAACACTCACAGCTATAGGCTTACAGTTGTGTATGTTTGAAAGCTACATCCTTCATTGATGGATGCATAATTACTCAGTTCATGTCCATACAAACAAAGCAGGCAGAGCACGTAATAGATTCAGACGGCGGGGTATGACTAAGGAAAACAATGCAAAGACTGAGTTTCTGTAAAACAACTCAAAGCCTTATTAGCATCATAATCAATACAAAGAAAGAGTTTCTGTACAGCGTCTTGTTGTCTTCGGAGCATCTTTATCATTTGTTTCAGTGATCGTAGACACTACATGCGTGAATCAGTGGGCGGGGCTAAACAGGCAGTTGATTAGAATCAGTGGGAGGAGCTAAACACTAAACAATCAGTGCTGTAGAATGCGGGGGTTAAACAGGCAGTGATGTAGAAATCAGTGCGCGCGGGCTAAACAGGCAGTGATGTAGAATCAGTGGGAGGGCTAAACAGGCGTGATGTATGGAATCGGGGGGGGGCCTAAACAGGCGAGGTGATGTAGAATCAGTGGGAGGAGCTAAACAGGCAGTGATGTAGAATAGGTGGGCGGGGTTAAACAGGCGGTGCTGTAGAATCAGTAGGAGGAGCTAAACAGGCTGTGACGTAGATTCAGTGGGCGGGGCTAAACAGGCAGTGCTGTAGAATCGGTGGGTGGAGCTAAACAGGCAGTGCTGTAGAATCGGTGGGTGGGGCTAAAAAGGCAGTGATGTAGAAGCAGGCATTGATTTTCTTCTGTGGAGGCGGGGTTTAACCACACTATTACATCATAGAATGACACATTTCACAACCTGTCATTTTGGCAGATTAGCTTCAATATAAGCTGTTTTTCGAATAGGACTGGGCATATCGAATCGCGATAAAATTTATGTCAATAAAGATGATAATCTCTGGATATTTTTACTCAATATGGATTAATCTAAGAGCCAATCACACAGCAGAAATATGCGACAACAGCCAATCAGTGTGCAGCTTTTAATGTGCACGTACAATGTGCAAGTACAAAATCCATTTCATACTGCACTTTGCAAAGCAAACTCTACACAAGGACGGCAAAAAATGAGTGGAAGCAGTGATGAAACTGAAACTAACCTTGAGTTATTATCGAAAGATAATAAAATTGTTAACAGAAAAGGTAGCACGAATTCAATTATATGGAAATGGTTTAGCTATTTGAAAAGTGACGAGGCTTAGATTAAAATGGTCTGTAACATATGTCATCGGTCGGTGAAAACCAACACTGGCAACAC
Organism: Cyprinus carpio; assembly: GCF_018340385.1. NCBI lineage: Eukaryota > Metazoa > Chordata > Actinopteri > Cypriniformes > Cyprinidae > Cyprinus > Cyprinus carpio. Next base: position 2,070,345 of record NC_056590.1, read on the forward strand.
AACCAACCTATTCCATCACCTAAAAGAGTATAATCTCAGTAACCACACTGAAAGCATGGAAATGCAGGCCGACGCTACTTCGTTAACAAGTAGGGCTAGCAGCGGGGCTGTACCAAAGCAGAAACTGATCTTGTCATCCTTCGTGGGCATTACCCCCATGAAAGGTGTTCCAGAAGGAGCAA
>NC_056590.1:2075526-2335526 GCF_018340385.1 Cyprinus carpio
TGTTCAAATTTACATGTCAGTGGGTTAGTTTGGTGGAAATGGCTAACATCACCACATCATCTCTTGTGGTCTGATATACCATGTTGCCATTAACAAAAACAAATATTAGGATCTATACAGCTGTATGGCGCAACTGACCAATTAGAACTGAGTGTTCTAGAGTGCATTGTAATAATGCCTGCAGTAGTGATGTGAATGTGATGTGTTATGAAATGCATTTTAAAGGTGCGGTCACAATTAATGTTTCTAGGTGAACTTTTGGGCGAATTCCAATCATTTCAGTAGGAATCCTTGCGATTTTCCCTCATGCACATTTTGTGATGCATTCATGTTGGTCACTTGGATCCGTCCCACTGACCAGGAGAAAGCTACTTGTATTGAAAGTGACTTCTGTGTGAGCTGTGCTTCATGGCAACAGTATTCACAAAAGACGATGCCTGCAAAACTGTGGGGAAATTTCACTAATGTAAAAGAGATTTCAGAATGCAATGTAGAAAATCTAACCGTGTGCATGTATCTGCTTAGAGCATTACTCTTTCTCCCAGTTGTCTGTGACTTTCAGTACATCTCTTTCAGATTCCCATCTGAGCTTGTGAAGCCAGTAAACTAGAAAGGATTATCATGGCGACACCCACTGAGGAGGAGTGGTACGGGACGTGCACCTACATTCCACTTCCTCCTTGAAGTCCCCTCCTCTGTCAAGGGGTGAGATTAATCGCTCGTGTTGGATTTTTGCACATTAAATCACTCTCTTAGACAGTCAGATCCCCACAATTGACTTATCATATCTTTCCTCTAGTCCAGCGGTTTTCAACCAGTGGGGCGCGACATTCCCTTGAGGATTTATGAATATGAGTTAGCAAATCTTTAGCCATCCACTAGGGGGCAATCTGACTCCCACTGCTGCTCGACACAGTTAGAGCAGAGTTGGCTCGAGTATCAGTCACGCTTATTGACAGTGTAAGATGATTTATGGTTAGCCATGTTGGAAATCCAACCATGGATAGGCATGTTGTTATCCCAGAAAAATGTTCAGCCATCGCACTGAATCAGGTAAACTGCTTATACATTTAGGTTTCAGTATAATTACGCACGCTAAACCAGGGGCGGTTCTAAACCCTTTTTAGGTGGGTTTCAGCCCCCCATCTATCACCTTACCCCCCAAAACTATCTTAACAATCAGGCCAGTGCTGCTTCCAAGTTTTTCATTCTCATATGTTTTAAGTCTTGTCAGTTTAAACACTAAAGTAATTTTAAGCCATTTAAGCCCAAGACATCTCAATGCGGTACTCACGCGCTGTAAAGAAGCGTTTCTATGCGCACTGCGCGCGCACACATGTGAAGTGCACAAACAGATAGCCTTCTCAGACAGCAGGTGAATACCAATAGTTGTCTTGACAAGTAACATTGTAAGCACAGTCAGTTGTTTTAAGTGAACATAAAAAGTAAAGAAAATATCAGATTTTCATCAGTAAATGGATCCGTGCATTTCTTATGTAAATAATGTTAATTAAAAAGAGCAAAAGAAAAATTGTTCGCTGCTGTAATAGCTTTAATGGATGTTTTGCATTTATGTCAATGTTAATAAAGTAATACGGTGTTAATTTGTTTGTGGGGGGTGGGCGCGAGTGAAATTAGACAAACTTGGGGGGGCGCATGTCCTAAAATGTTGAAAACCCCTGCTCTAGTCCAAGTGCACTTCCAGATCTAAATCCTGCACATGAGTCCTATAGAGCAGGAGGCCATATTCCGGTGTGGTTTCCACATCTTAAGAATGAAAAAAGAAAAAGAAACTAGGACTCGACTCACATCCAAGCAGGAAGTATTAGTCAAAGTATCGCATGTTGCCAACCCAGAGGGAGTGAGCCCCAGCACTCTCTTTTTGGACAGGCTCCCGTAGCCCCGAGCCAAACGCCTTTCCCTCCCTCCCTCCCCCCTCTCTTCCTCACATGCGGTGACATTGGGAGGCCACACTGTTGGCGGTGTCCCAGGTGTGAGGAGGAGATACATTCCTGGGATGGCCATCGGCTCTGCCAGGGCAGGAACGCCCAACTTCCCCTCTTCCCCACTTCCCCGCCCCACTCAGACAAACAATCTAAAAACTATAACTTGTGTAACACAACACCAGCAAGCTGAGAGAGAGAGAGAGAGAGAGAGAGAGAGAGAGGAAGGAGGGCTGAAAGTAAGAATACCAGAGAACTAGGCAATGGTGAAGGGAACATGAGGACACGTCAGGAAGGAAGAATAAAGAGTGAGAATTTAACACTTGCTAGCTTGCTCAAATTTCTCTTATCACACCTTAATAGGTAGAGATGACTATAGGTAATAATTTGTAGGTTGATTTTCCGGATAAGTGCACACAGTGCAGTTTTGTGGTGCTTGCTCTGTTGGGGAATCCTTTGAATCATTTGGGAAAATGTGTGCAAATTTAACTGTAAAATATTGTAAAATGCTACGTCCCTGTGTAACACTTCACATTTGATGGTATTTTGTTTAAACAATCATGTTTTGTTAACTTCTGTTGTTTAATGAATGTTTATTGCATTATTTAAGTGTCGTGTGTTACCATGATGGTGATTAGTGTTTGCATGGATGACTGTGTGCACCATCTGAATATTAGTATATACTTCAGCTTGTGGAAAAGCTGCTTATAATGACTTTCTTCATTATTCTTCTTGTGGCTTTCTCTTGTACCAGCTGCATTGTTATGGTGGTTTTCAGTATATGTTAAAGGTAGGAAACATTTTAGTAGTACTGTGTGTTGTTGAAAATGAAATTGTCTTGTTTTGTGACTTAGAGTTTTATACTTTAAATTTTACAAGTTTTTCTGTAAATATGTTTACATTTTTGCTGTATTGCTTACAAAATTATCCAGGTACTTAACTGTCTACTGTAGGAATTATAGAAGGTAATTTTGTCAAGGTTGGGGTTTGATCAAAAATAAATAAATAAATGCAATCCTGATTGGTGATTTTAGTGGTGCAGAAATAAGGCACTTCAGCTTTAAATAGTAATGTTTCTTCTTATTTTAGTTATCAACACACTTGCTTTGCAATTTGTAACTATTATTCATATAATTTTAACATTTTAAATTTTTGTTTGATTTAAATGAAACAAATTCAGAAACACTTTATGTTAAGGACCAATTTTTTCTATTAACTAGTTGCTTATTAGCATGCTAGCATTAGCATACTGGCTGTTTCTTAGTACTTATAAAGCTCATATTAATGCGTTGTTCTGCATATTTAAGATCCCTTAATCCACTCCATAATTAGACTTTTAAAAAATGACTGACTATTAAAGGGATACTCTTATCATTTTGTCATTAATCACTTACCCCCATGTCGTTCCAAACCCGTAAAAGCTTTGTTCGTCTTCGGAACACAATTTAAGATATTTTGGAAGAAAACCTGGAGGCTTGAAACTGTCCCATAAACTGCCAAATAAATAACAGTGTCAAGATCCAGGAAAGTATGAAAAGCATCATCAGAATAGTCCATCTGCCATCAGAGATTCAACCACAACATTATGAAGCGACGAGAATACTTTTTGTACATGAATTAAACAAAAATAACGACTTTATTCAACAATTCCTCTCCTCTGTGTCTCTCCAAAACTGCGTAGCACCATTTTGGCAAATCTGGGGTACGCTCTTCTGTGTCAGCAGCGCTGCACCGATGTGCTGTTTTCATTCAAATTGAAGCATAAAAACACGTAAAAAATGTATCTTTGTGGCGTGGCTGACACAGAAGAGCGTAAGCCGTCTGTGTACTGCTCTGATTTGTCAAAATTGCACTACGCTGATTTGGAGAGACACAGAGGAGAGGAATTGTTAAATAAAGTCGTTATTTTTGTTTTCTTCATGTACAAAAAGTATTCTCATCACTTCATAACATTACGGTTGAATCACAGATGGCAGATGGACTATTTTTATGATAATAGAAACTTTCATATGATACTTTCCTGGACCTTGACACTGTTATTTATTTGGCAGTCTATGGGACAGTCTCAAGCCTCCCTGTTTTCATCCAAAATATCTTAAATTGTGTTTCGGAGATTAACAAAGCTTTTACGGGTTTGGAACGACATGGTGGTAAGTGATTAATGACAAAATTTTAATTTTGCAATGGAGTATCCCTTTAATACATGACTGTGATTGTGAAGATGGTTAGCATGATTGCTAGGGCATTGATATGGGGTGCACTGACTTAAGACCAAAGCGACCACACATGTCTGTATGCCTTAGTTTAAACGAGTATCCAACATTTTAGCAAATCTGACTCATGTCCGTTTGGTGGATCACTTATTTTGTTAAGTGAACTCTAGTAAATTGGGTCTGGCAACAGTGTATGAATGATTGTTTAAAATACAGTAGTGCCTCAGCTCAGTTATGCTGTCTCATACACCTCCTGAGATCAACAGGGATATATGGTAATGGACATAAGCAGAAGACACTACTCTCAGTTGTACGTATTTATATGAGAAGGTCTCTTGGTATCGTGCTGATGTAGATCTACCAGTTACTGACTCTGAATAAACCAATAAAATTTCATCACTTAAAAAACAACAACAACAACAACAAAAAAAAAAAACAGTAACAGTCCAAATGATTGCATCTGAAAACTGCAGTGTCAATGTCAACAATCCCTCATACATTGCCCAGGTACACCCTTCAGTGTGAATCAGTTTTGTTTTAGGTATCGGTAGCTCAAAATAAGCACCAAAGATTGTTTAAATCACTAATCCAAAGTATGAGCAATATCCTCAGCAAACGCCACTAATTAAATGTACAAAAAGGAGTGTGTCAGAGACACAAATATACAGTATGAAGAGAACAAGAAGTGGGGTTGGGGACAATGCAGTCATAAATCTCACTTTAAATCATTTTAAGCATATTTATTTGATGCCCTAGATTTGCTTCCCTGTGACGGACCCCTGGTTTGAGCGCAATGTAATCTCACTGACAGAACTCTGATGTGAACGCTCGAGGCCCGCTTCAAACCCAACAGCAATTGCATGTTTACTTCCTTTAATTTGCTGTCAAAGAAATTCTCGATCACCTCGGTGAGTGCATGCATAAGTGTCAGCATTAGTGAGATACAAACTAAACAGTTGAGAAGAGCAATTAAAGATAGAAGATCTGCTATGCAGTGATAGTGTGATAGCTCCTCAAAGTTTAGTTCATTCATCTTCGTTCATTCATTTACGGATTTGTGTTTTCACACACAGACGAAACAGTGTGACATTATATACCTCTGTATATAAATACAATGAAAATTCATGTCTTGCACACTTTAATGCCCTTTGAATGCAACATATACGCTCTCTTCAAACAGCACACTTTATTGGGCACATTGGAACACAAAGTAACCTGCCAATGAAATAAAACAGTACAAACAACAAATAAATAAATAAATAGAAATGTTAAATATTATATACAAAAAATATCAAACCTTTGTTTTGGTTTGCACAAATAATAATAATAATAATAATAATAATAATAATAATAATAATAAATAAAATAAAAAAAGTGTGACAGACTGGCCAGCTTGACATTCAAAAAAATTAGCCATTATCAACTTTTTTTTTTTTTTTTTTTACAGCTGATATCTTGATTATATAATTGACTGACATTCTGAATGCATGTTACTGTACTTTTATTGTGTTTACTTACTTTATGGTTACACAACCGCAATAAAAATATGATACTGAATTTTTGGTTTGGTGGATAGAATTCCCACAAAATTATTATAATTGAAGGTGTTTTGAAACCTTCATACAAAACCACAGCTATAGTGAAAACTCACATTTGCATAACTGGACAGTGACAATAAATCTTATGTAGCTCTTGTGACAACTTGCCCCGGTCTCCTCAAAATCACAGCACAGGGTCTTATGTATTTACCCCGGGCTCTCACAGCAAAGACGAATATGCCATTAAATCTGTTCAGTTGGCTCAAGCTCAGTGTTTTCATTCCGTACTGTAGGAGTCACACCACATTCCTGTTACAACTTCACTGTGGTGCTTAAAAATCTCCTTTTCAAAACCACAGGCCCATGTGTTGTGAATTAAACCTCTGTTCGTTCTCATTTACAGCATTTCTCCCTCTTATCCCTACCTTCCTGCATGTACCTCTCGCTCTCCCTCTCTTTTCCACATGTTGTGTTGTAAAAGCAGCATTTAATCACGATGAAAGCATTCCACTACAGAGCATTGGAGGATGAGGTTGCCATTGACGACCAGCTGTCAATGGTCCACAGTTACGTCACCGTTGGGGGATTTTCCACCCGAGAAGGGGGTTACGGCTTTTATACAAGCAGATTGTTACCGCCCACCTGTGCCTCGGGACAGCCAATGAGCGCGGAGCATGTCCGCGAGCCCCGCCCTCCTGTCAGATTCTATAGGCTCCCGGCGTGGGCGGAATCCCCTCGGTCAATTTATCAGCGAGTCACACACACACACACACACACACACACACACACACACTCGCGTCCCGCCCACCGCACTTGTTCATAGACAAGAGAAACGCTTGCCAAGAGCCTTCCTTTCCAAAAGAAGCGCACCCCTCCTCATCCGAAGCACGTTTTGGCAGAATGTTTCTGGCGCTGCAGTGTCTCTCATGGATAATATGATGTTGGGGTGGCGATTATCTACTGACATGCATCCATGAATAGCTGCTCTCGACCGTTTTTCACGGGAACTGTCATCATGTGGGCAGTAAAGCCGTGTTAAATGCATGCATGGCCAGTGCGGGCCGCGGGGATTTCACGCACTCTGCTCACATCCCGCCGCCTGACAACGCAACAGGTTGCACTGCATTTCCGAAAACGAACGCTGACAAATTCTATTATAAATAAATTCATTGCAAAATCTAGAAATATATGGCAAGCTGTTTGGACATTATTCAATTATTCAGTAGTATTCATTCATTCACACACACACACACACACACACACACACACACACACACACACACACACACACACAAATATATATATACATGCTTATATAACAGTAACAATAAACAATAATGTTTGGTATCTTTTGAAGTTTAACTAGTAGATATAGATATAGGCCTAGCACTAAATCTATCAAATGACAATTTTTGCCATTAATATATTTTCCACAGATCCCCATATTCAATTTCAACTTGTATGTATTCCAGTTTATTGTATCTATTAGTTTAAATACTGACTGTTCCAGTTGATTGGACCTTGTGATGCTGAAAACTCATCACTACTAGCTATTCATAACTATTCAGTTTCCAGTGTTCCTAGTACTAACTGAACAGACACTGTACAAACCACATTACAGCAGACACCAAAGTTTATTCCATTTGGAAATAGCTTTTTTTTTTTTCATTTTATTATTATTTTTTTTTTTAATTGAATTATATTAGGCCTATATTGGATTCAATTCAAGTATAGTGCATAACGATAGTGAAATTGAAAGTTAAAAGTGGTTGTTAAAGTAGGATTACTTAGTAGCCTAGTTGAAAAAAGTACACTGGAGGAACAATTTTCATATAGAAACATCTAGTAAATTTCACAGGTAACTACAAAGAAACAAGCAACACATTGAAACAAATGTGAAAATGTTATGTAGAAAACTGAGATAGCTATTATTTTCTTATAAAACATGCTCCAATAATATTTGTTTTATTTACTACTTCGAAAAATCATTTTTACATTGTACTCAAAATAAATGCTAAAACGACTTGCCATTAGAGATGGACGTGCAAGGAAATTCTGCACATGTAAATCTTTCTAAAGAGGCAGGAATGTTGTGTGGAAGATGCGCGTCCCCCGGATAAACCTGTTCTGGAGGGAGTGACTTGATTCAAGCGCCGTCCAATTATCTGATAGCAGCATTTATCCGCCGCTACAGCCCCGTCTAGTCATCCGCAAACAGGCGTGAACCGATGTGGAAGGAATGTTCGGCTGAATATTTTATCTAACGCAGCGAAAAGAAAAAACGCGTGGGGAAATTCATAATCGGGAGAAGACGCGGCTGACTTGTGCGGCTCCATTCACGCGACCCTATTTTTAGGGCGCTCGAGCCGTGTCTACTATCAATAATAGTGGCTGCGCTCGCGTGAGAGACCGCTTACAAATCTGCGGAGGGAAAAAAAAGGGACGGGAGAGCTCCAGACAAACGGAAACTGTGGCCAGACTCGAGAGGAAGTCAATTGATTTCGCCCTTCTTGATGTGATAGATTTACAAGCTTTGCCCAGCGTGTCTGTCAGACCGTCTGTCAAAGCAATCAACAGTTGGTGCGAGCGCGCGATTAAAGGGACTTTGCATGCACGAGACGCTTCAGTGATGGGTGTGTGATTTCAGCACCTCAGCCCTATGGACACCCGCTTGCGTGTGACTGAATTGTTCAGTAATATGGAAGACAGACTGTTGCATGTCGTGATGCATTGGATGCTTTTGCGTGTTTAGTAGCCTACATTACAGCAGAATAGAGACACGAGAATGAGCAGACTATTCACGGCTCCCGGTGCTTTTGCTCTTATTCACGTTTTGAATTTGGTGTAAAAAGACTACAGACAGAGAGAACCCCACACAGTCCATCCTTACTGGATTTAAGGGCGCATTGTTGCTTTTCCCTTGACCTTGCCTTTTGACGCTCAAAAGCAGCATGTTAATGATGGAGAGCAGCGGGGTAGACGCGCATCAGGTTGAATTGGACGCCGACTATGAGCCGCACTGCCGCCCGAGGTCGTGCACCTGGCCGCTGCCGTGTCCGGAGGAGGAGAGCCGCGCGCTGCCGGTGAAAGTGGAGCCGCGCAATGTGCCGGCGTGTCGAAGCGGAGGGGCGCCGACGGAGTTCAAGCATCCAGCCGGCGCCCCTGCCCCTATCGCGGCCGCCCCTGCGTGCATGTCCGGCGCCGCGCTGGATGTGTCCGGCCAGCTGCGCAAATCCAAGTCGTCGCGACGGAACGCGTGGGGCAACCAGTCGTACGCGGATCTGATCACGCGTGCCATAGAGAGCACCCCCGAGAAAAGGCTCACCTTATCGCAAATCTACGACTGGATGGTGCGATTTGTGCCCTATTTCAAGGATAAAGGAGACAGCAATAGCTCAGCCGGCTGGAAGGTACGGTTACCACCTGATCGTATGTGTTAGAATTGCATGTTCTGCGCTCGTCATGTAGGTATCTTGCATTTCACAAAAAGCTGTCCTTCGCTCGTGCCAGATACCTACATGCTTTTGACACGTTGTGGTGAAGGCTGTTCCCTAAATCATGCATTTGAAACGTTTTCACAGGGAGGAGAGCAGACGGGCTAGAGTTCAGTGAGTTCATTGCTCTTACAATATTTTAAATCTACAATAGTGTCCGTCTATGACGCAATAATGGCGTTTATGACGCGTTGAGCTGGAGAGCTGGAGTGCGCGGGCCGCGCTCGTAAGGCAGGTCACCTGGGGGACACGCACGGGTCCGGTCAGCTTCCCCGCGCGTCGGCCACGCACGCACTCACGCAAGCGCGCCTGTCTGTCTGCTCTGAGATCTCCAGAACGCACCCTCCTCCTCCTAACCCCTTCCTCCCTCCTTCCCTCCCTCCCTCTTCCGTCTCTTCTTCAGTCCTGACATCCATCCAAAAGACTATGGGAAATAAAATAGGCGGTGTAAAATTGTAATTAAAACATTACATAATCGAAGAGGGTTATTTAGTGAAGCAAATGCAACCGCATAATTGCACCACATTGGTTGGCAAAAGAATAAACCACGCTGAATGTTTCAGCTGTTCATTTTTTGTGTCATATGGTTCAAAGGTTTTAATTAGATTTCAAGATTTGATATTTTGAACTGTATGCACATGCTCTCACAAGCTTCATGGAGAACCCAAGGGACCTCTGTCTGTCTGTCTCTCTCTCGGTTCCCTCAGCACCAACATCTGAGTTAGAAAATGATAGTCAGACACTGAATTTGAATTCTGTTTCTCTCTGTGGTTTGTGGCTTTCTGGCAAGCATTTCAGATCACCGAGATCACATCACAAAACATCCAGAATGACAAACAATTGTGAAGTGTTTTCTTTCAACTGACTGGAGATGTTAGATACAATGAAAAAACATTACAGAATAAAAAGCCAGAAGAACATTTATTTATATATATATATATATATATATATATATATATATATATGTATAAGGGGACAGAGTTAATATTGTTAAAACCTAAAGTTTAATTAATAATATGAATACTAATTTAAAAAATACATTAAAAGATCTATTGCTCCATTTACTCTTGATTTAAGATTATGGCGTGCTCTTGTTCAGATTCATCTTGTCTCACAGAATGTTTTTGTTTTTCATATGTGTGCAATAGTTGATGCACACATGCCTTTTATTACATCATCAAAACAACAGGAGTGTTTAATATTTCTAAATGGGATATTTACCTCATGCTAGACCCTTGTTTTCTCATTGGATATAAAGGACAAAGAGATGGACTAAACTAATCTTAAGCCTGTAGTTCTGAACTGAAATTAAATCTGGTTTAATTCCTTTTACGACTTGTTTGTGCTGCCCAGGGATGCGCAGCTGTATGTCGCTCATATGTTTCCATAAGGCCAGAGATTTGATTGGCCGGCAGGAGGAGAAAATGGAGAAAAACAACTTGATTCAATCAAAATAAGGTTGTGGAAAACAGACCATGCTCACACATGTTGGCCACATAACATTTGGCGGCGGATTTTAATGCGCATTTAATTCTGACACATGCGGGCCTGTGCGCTACACACAAAAACACGCAAACATATTTACTTAGGAATGTGTAGAACCTCCTCAGCACTCTTATACAAGATAGATAGATAGATAGATACATCTGGAGGCATCACATATGTGTGTGATCTCAGACAGAGATCACACACAGCCAGTGCCATTGAAAGCAGTCTTTAATAGCTGTTGTGTAATTCTGTCCGAGAGCGGCTTCTTTAAACTGTGGCAGCCGGTTTCGTGTCTCCCGGCTGGGCTTGTCTTTGGCATCAGTTAGCTGCTATTAATGTGGAGGCTCAGATTATGGCTGTTGTATGGCGGGCAGAAGGGCAGAGTAGAACATGCATGGCTCATTCAAATGACCAATGTGGTTCACGGAGGGATGCTATGTTGGAGGGTTTTGCTTTCATGTTCGCATTCTTTTAAAGTGTCTCTATGTATCTGCGGTGTAACATGAGGTTTTCAGATGATCCCACTGATGTGAGGCATCTTGTATAATCGTACACCAAGAGTGTGTCACATCCTGCAACTGGCTGTTGAGACGAATGGAATCACTAATCAGATTTCCTCAAGCCTTCCAAGTATTTATTGCGTTTATCTGTGATTTAAAAATAAGTAACAGGATGGGGCTTACCGTTAATGCATGTGTGTCTACAGCGGTTTATAGGTTTTTCCAGACACAGAGAATATATACTGGAGCTTTATCTATAGCCAAAGTTAAACTCTATAGCTCAGAGGTTGCTTTTTCAAAGAACTTAATGGAGTCATCTTTTATTTAAATATCTATTTTTTTTTCAGATATTTTTCCTTAAGGAGAAATAAAAACAGACACAAATGATAAAGTTGTTGACATACAGTAAGAGTTTAGAGCTATAAAATGAATGTGGATGGAAGAGCTCAAAACATTCAGTCTGGAAAGAGATTGATGAGAATCTTGATAATCAGATGAAACGTTGTTTTGTTTCTTTGTGAAGATCAGGAAACTTCAGCAAACGTCTTTATTTTATGTAATCTTATTCCTTGCTTTGAGAAACAATTTAAATATTAAGAAGGACTCATTTGTGATTGTTGGGACTTATAGGCATATCTAGGATACCTATGCAGAAAAAAGGGGAGAGGAGTTCAATTTTGAGTTAACAACACTTTCCTTTTATCTTCATTGTTGTAACTCTATAACTTGTCTTGAGCGTTAATGTGAGAGGAATAGGCATAGAAACAGTAGACGAGGTAATGAGCACACATAGTATTGAAAGAGCGTGTAATAGACAGAGATACATGAGCAGCAGTGGCAGTAATTTTGTAATGATTGACTGGGCTCCTCAGTCACCCCAGCTGTGGCAGCGCTGGCCAGCCTGGCATTGATGCAGGGCAGATCTCAGTGCCAGGTTATTTGGCCAGAGCAGTGGTTCAGTTGGATGCCTTCAGCTCTGGAGAAACACTGTCACTGTTACTCCCACAAAGACTGTGTAGAAGAAGTGACTGCAACACAGTCGGCATCCAGAGGATGATTTGAAGAGCGCTGAATAGTGAAAACTCTGCATTTACAACATGGAAGCTGGATTTCCTTTAGAACTAGATAATAATGAGAAATATGCATATATTAATCTGACATAGAAATAAATTATATGAGGGTTATATATGAGGTTTATGGAGATGAGATCAGTGGTGAAGATATATGGAAGGAAAAATCACAAAGGCTTATTCAGATTAATCTATGAAACCTTCTGATGTATGTTGTACACAAACATTGGCAAGTCCATTGTGATTGGCTGTAGAGATGTCATTATACCAGCATTGACAATAATTACAATGATATGTAAAAAAAAAATATATATATCGATATAATGTTAGAGCTACATTAGTAACTCGGTAGCAGTAGCTGCATCTGGTTGATTCTCCAACATAGTAGGTGGCAGTATTGCACTAAAACGCTGGTTGTTCCCCATCATAAAAAAAAAAAAAGACACAATGTACTAATACCGCCACACAAAATTATGTCGGAGTAGATGCCAGATGAAAGCTAAGTAAGACAGATGAATGTTACTAACAGCATTATATATTTATTTAATTTCTACAGATATCATGACAATATCATTATCATGAACTCTTTAGTAGTGAAAACCTGCCCCGTGTTCCTCTCCAGTCTTTTATTGGGGTGACACGAATTCCAGCAAATTCACACAGTTCTATACGTCACAAACACAGCTATGGTTGGTTGTTTTACACACCGTGGTTCTTAGCCAGAATAAGCATGTACAGAATAAGCCAATATTCATAATATCAAAAATGATTTTAGAAAAGGTCTGCAAGAAGGCGACCTGATCCACTGGCAAAAATGCTAAATGTTGGTTGCTCTGTTGGTTTGACATCATCTATTGCTAGTTTACTCCTGCTTTTAGCAGGTCATACATATTTAAAATTTACATTTCGCTTCCAGGAAAATGGACCAAACATCTTGCATTTGGGAGTGTATAGAAATCTTTGTCCAGTAATATACTCTATAAGATGAGAATGTTTGTGTTTTAAAGTCAGCATGAAATTAAAATTCATTCTATCTATTTTGTAGATGCAGGTTATATTCTTGTTGTGAATGGTGCAACCATATATATGCATCATCAAAAAAAAAAAAAAAAAAAAAACACCTTACCTAACTTTTAATCAAAGTGTTAGAACTGGATCTTCTGGTAAAACAACAGACTTCTCTCTCCAATCATTTAGTCCGTTTAAACTCCACCCCTCCAAATATGCATTCATTTTTATTTATTTTTTTGAGTGCAACAGCCACATTTCAAAATCCAATCAACAACCAATGGTTAAGAAACAAGTCCCTGTCTTACTTATTCGAACTGCAATAGGGACCGGACCTTTTGTCTTGCCCAAATTTCCTGTTTCAAAAGGAAATAGGCAATACACACAATGCAATGCATAACTATTTTACATTTTGGTGAATTGGTGGTGAATGCACATAATTTTGTATAATCTCATTTGTATATTTTCTCCTTTCGCTCCACTGACGGTTAGCTTTAGAGTTAGGGGTGGACCTTCATGTTTATATTTTATTTTCCTAAAAATGGTATGTTTTTGTGTGAATCCGATTGTACAAATTCATACGAATTTTCCACCAATTTATCAAAACTTTGAAGAATAATGTGTTTATGTTCTTAAAGAGTTGCACTCGTCAAGCCATTTCACTGGGTCTGTATGGGCTGTAATGCACTGACTGTTACAATATTGCCAATGAACTTTGCTCCCTAAAACCTTAATTATAAAAAAAAAAAAATAATTGTACGAGAAGAAGTAAAAACTCTGTTTGACATTCTATACATATTCTATACATTGATGTGTTGCACCACATTGCCATTGTATAGTTGGATACTATTTGTGCATTATTAATTGCATGTTCTGGAATTGTTTGTTTGCGTGTGTGAGACGGGATTTCACGTCCAGGGGGGTGCAGCTCTCGTTAATAATTCAGATGAGGCTCGTTATCACGGCAGCACAGATCCTGCTCTGATTCCACCTTAATTAAAGCTCTGCTCGCACACTCTCCACACACACACACACACACACACACACACACACACACACACACACAAACAATCCAGGCCTCCACACACTCACACACACCGTTGAGTGTCACATGCTTGCACCTTTTTCCGTTCCTGTGCTTTCAGAAAAATTCTACAGTAATGTCGCCACAGACTATGTATTATATTCAGACTTCTTGGTGTGATTTTTCACCTGGTGTTGCCGCCCACAGCGGTTTAGCATCAGAATCAAGTAAGTTAGATGAAACGACAGACGCCTCTGTGACCTCTGACCCCGACCACAGATACTTGCTAGAGCCTGTACGCATTGAAGACAATTGACTCTGAAGCCTGGCATGTGCTGCTATTATCAGGTGCTTACATATTTAATCAGATCTTCATAAGACCCCCCCACCGGAGCTCTGGGCAAACTGAGATTGATGAGCTTTAATGGGCGAGAGGAGAGCAGCCATGATTAATGCATGCGCAGAGGAAAGCCTGGCAGATCCAGATCCAGTCGGGCACTTTCCACTGTATGACTGACCCTCGTCTCACAGAGCAGACTCTGACCGTCCACACTGAGTCTGGTCCACTTTGCAGATTACTCAGGCTCAAAACACCAACTTAGACAGGAAAAGAGAGTGTAGCATTTAAAGTGAGCTTTTGTCTTGCACTGGATTCAATTCAATTGATTATTCCACAATAATGAACTTTAGATCAGGCAGACGTTACATTTTTATTTGGCGCGAATGTAAATAAGGTCATGAGGTGTGTACAAACTGTTGTACAGAAAACAGTGCAGAGATGTATGCATTTATTCAGCAATGATGCATTCAATTGACCAAAAGTGACAGTAAAAGCATGTATAATGTTACAAAAGATTACAGTTTCAGTATTTAAAAAAGTGTTCTTTTAAATTTTCTATTCATCAAGGAATGCTGAAAAAAAAAAAAAAAAAAAAAAAAAAAAAATATTATATATATATATAAATATATATAAACAAACACACACAAAATTCAGATATATTATGCAGCAACTATTTTCAATAATGATAATTATCAGAAATGTATCTTGAGCAGCAAATCAGCATGATTTCTGAAGACTGATGCTGAAAATTCAGCTTTTCATCTCAGGAATAAATTACATTTTATTGATTTAAATTGTAATAATATTTCACAACCCCAAATGTGTTAATGATACCGTCAGTTAGATCTATAATATCGAGGGGATCTGTGTTATCACCCGTCAGGTAAAAATCTCATATTGAGCTACATAATATGAGTTATAATTTATGTTTGTAACACAAAGACTGCAAAAAAAATAAAAAATAAAAATCTATCTGCTCAAGAGGCAGGGGGAGAGCAGGAAGCAGGTGACAAAAAGATTTTAAAAAATGAGCAGAGTTGATCAAATAATCTTAGTTGCGTCATTCCCAGTGCTCAGTCTGACTTCATCCTACAGAATTTCACCCGTATTTCAAAGGTATTTCTTGTCATGGAAAAAAATGCAAACTGTTTCTCTCTCCACATATTTCATTCTGAAAACACTGTATTTGAATATTCACTTTCTGGCTTGTATATTTTATTTGCATAACTAAATGGGAGATAAGCGTGTGTGTCTGTGTGCTGATGTGCCTGTGTGTGGTGAAATATTTTGTGGATTTTGTTTGTCAGTTTGATGAAAATGGGTCAGGATGCAGCGTTTAATATGCTGCCCATGTCACTGCTAGCTCTCAGACACGACACATAGCCTGGAATGAACCCTCGTGGCACGTCTCCCCGTGTCTCGCTCGCCGCTCTCATTCTCTCACAGCTTCTCTCTCTGGATTGTAGCTTTCTCGTTTGTATGATTTATCTTTTACACAGATCTATTCATATTTCTCGTCCCCTTTTTTTCTGAAAGCTCATAAAGAAGTGTATAGATAATTTCTTTTAGATTTTATATTATCATTTGGAAGCAGTCCTAAAGGCTTCTAATGGGATCAAAGGAGAATTCTGCAAGAATCCAATATGATGAACTGAAAATTCCAATTGTTGTTTTTATTAATTTCATCTTTTATTTTCTATTATTGTTATTATTTTAGATTTTCTGTTTATCCACTCTGTCATATGCGTGGAATACCCAGATGACCTACTAAATTTTTCCAAACTCTGTAGTGTGTAATATACAACAGAGCTCAGTGTGTGCAACAGTGTATCCCACAATGCAGTGTTCTTCAACTGACCTTATAATTCCAGTGTGACCGACACATCCACACTGGGTTTTTTTTTCTTGACTTCGTCAGACTGCCAAGAGTGAGGATGTTTTTATCGGATGTTGGTGGTCAGTTGTGACGGAAGTCTTTTGTAATCCATATAGTCTGGAATAAACGACAGTTGCACAGTTCCAGCATCTGGGGTCATTTCATACTGATAAGCAACAATTGTAAATGACACAGTCAGAGTTGCCAAGTCCACTAATAACACGCGACTCTGGGCTTCTTTCGTTGAGTTGCATGAAAAAATCCTTTTTGCTTTCCAAATAAAAGAGTGGTTTCAGTTTAATATGCTGCAAGTTCATCTATTGGTAATAAATAATATTGATGAAAATAAATAATCAAATAATACTGTGCTTGTATTTGAAGCTGTGGTTGCTTATTTGCAGGAATTAAATCATTAACAAAGTGCACATGAATCCAGGCTTTAGAGGATTCTTTAGGATTAGTTTCAAATTATTCTAGAAAATCCATTAGGGATCTTGAGCATATTCCTTAAAGGGACAGTTCACCCTGTTACATTTACTCACCTTCATGTTGTTCCAAACCTGCATGGAATTCTTTCTACTGTTGAACACAAAAGAAGATATTTTGAAGAATTTTGAGAAATTCGATGCCCATTGACTTCCACTGCACAGACAAAAAAGACATTTGACTAAATATTATTTTATGTTTCACAGAAGAAAGAAAGTCATGCCGTTTTGGAATGACAAGAGGGTGAATAATGATACCATTCTCTCCTTTTTATCTCTTTAAGGATTTTAAGACGTCTTTAAGAATCTAGTGTACATTCTCTTTCTATTGCTCTAACATGCACATTCACACACTTTTTTTTTTTTAATTGGTTGAGTTATCGTCTCTATTGATTTATAGCTTCACCCCAAATTTTGACTACATCAGATCCTGGATTCCATTAAGCATCTTTATTGTCTTTGATGGCTTGCCATCGGACTCCATCAGTGTGTTAATAGTAACATTAATCTGCATATTAACTAGTGCCAAGGAAAGAGTGATGGAAAAGAAAACCACGAGGGAATTAAAAAGAGGAAAAAGACTGTTGGAAGAGCGGTGGTAGAGTTGAAACGAGACAGACATGTACTTGAAACAGTCCTTTTTACTGTTTGAAATGATTTAGATGCTATTATTCCATTTGATAACCTTACATTTTGACTTTTTCCCACAAAATTATGATTATCAAATATTATCATAAAACATAAACAACAGCTGCTTTAGCTATGCATTCTTGTACCATAGTCAGATATTCTGAATCTACAGCTCCGCGTTATTTATATTAATAGTATTTTACCCCATCCTCCATGTTTTTTTTTTTTTTTTGGACCAGTGTACTCCAGTTCACAAATTTATGAACTTTTTTTTTTATTTATTTTTTTATAATAAATAGTAGAGTGACTTTGTATAATATAATACTGGCATACTGATTAGTGCATACTGCTTAGTGAACACTGCACCTACTATGTATTTTATTTTATTATTATTATTATTATTATATATAAATATTAAATTAAACTGTTGTTGTTATACAATGCTAAACATTTGTGCTTGTGAGTACTGTCCACTTATTTTATTGGAACAAAAATGGTTATTTTGCCAATTTGTGTAAAAATGTCTACTTTAGACAGTCCAATTAAAATAATGAGTCAAATGAAAGATGTTAAACCTGGGGCTCCAGTTCATTTTTAAATGGAAGATCAGGTCAAGTGCGTTGCATTGAGGAATACAGTATTTCAAGCCTCTTCTGCTCACCAAGGCTGCATTTATTTGATCAAAAATACAGTAAAATTGTAAAATATTATTAAAATTTAAAATTCTTTTTAGACTATTTTAATATATTTAAAAAATTTAATTTAATTTATTCTAGTCATACAAAGCTGAATTTTAAGCATAATTTCTCCAGTCTTCAGTGTCACATGATCCTTCAGAAACAGTTGTGCTGCCTATTTTTTATACCATAGATAGAAAGAAACATAGAAAGTTTAAAAGAACATAATTTATTTGAAATAGATTTTTTTTGTAGCAGTGTGTAAGTCTTTACCTGTCACCTTTGATCAATTCAGTGTGTCCTTGCTGAATAGAAGAATGAATAAATAACTAAATAAATAAATACTGTATGCATATTGCAGAAATAATAAGTAGTATGTTAGCATGCTATTCTGAGTAGCCCGTGAGAGAGGAAAAAACATTAAACCCTTAAAAAGCGTGATTGGGAGACACTCAAAGACACAAATTGAGATGAGTTTGAGAATTGGACGGATATGTGGAGAGACGGCTGTAATTGTGTGACTGTGAACAGTGAGCTGGCCGGCCTGCGTTCTTCTCCTCTCAAGACAGATAATGAGAAGCCCAAAGCCAGTGGCTGTGTCCAGAATGACATACTACGACTACTCCTACTATTTCTGTATTATATATACTAAGCACAGTATGCAAAATGATGAATGCACAGAATATCCGGATGACCTACTTCGTTTGCCAAAATGTGCAATATATAAATATGTATCCCACAATGCAGTGGGGTGCCCAATGTGTTCCAGTGAACTAGAAATAATACAACATCTGTGTAACTTAGCTGACTTATTATTTTTTTTAATCATAAAACAAAAATTAATATTTTAATACAAAGCTAATTCAAAGAATTTTGAAGTGTCTGTCATTGCATGGTGTTCTATATACTTCATAAAAATAATATTCATTGTATACTGCATAGTAAGCAGTATGCAAGCATTCCATTCTGAACAAAGCAAATCTCTCTCTCTCTCTCTTTCTCTCTCTCTCCTCCCGTCTCTGTTAATGATCTTCTCGGCCTGCCGAGCTGAATCTGAGCGATGCCCACCGACAGCGCCACTCAGGCGGAAAGACACACACACTCACACACAGACATATAGAAGAGAGGAAGATCGCAGACCAACATTTATCCAGGATATATGAACAAACCCACACTGACACACAATCTCTCCATGCATCACATGTGCAGAAGCAGACCTCAGCAATTCAGCGCATGTGGAGTTCAGACTCTCTCAGTCATGCAAACACACTCGCATAATTGTGCCGGAAAAAACACACAAAAAGCCACACATAGAGTACAGAAAGCAATGTGAAGCATCAGCACAATGATAGCTGACATCAACTCTATATATTATTGTACATGTTCCTTAGTGTTCTCAGTGAAATATATGGCAGGGGTCAAAAGTGAGGTCAGATTGTGTTTATTATGACTCAACACGAGTATCTCGAGACTTCACTGCTCATTGAAAAAGAATTGATTTAATACAGTTAACATGGCTTGATATTGTATCATTGACTTCCTTGAGAAGATCAGTGGTTCGTCATATTATTAATATAAGGTTTAAGATGTAGAAAACAGTTCATGTCTCCAAAAACATAGCATTGTGTACTCACCATTTTCATCGTCCCAAGCCCATATGATTGCTTTCTTCTGTGAAAGACAAAAGCAGAAGTTCCTTACAATGAATGTGAATGAGTTTTGAGACTGCTGAGCTTTAAAAATGACTAAAGGTTACAATAAAAGTAACATAAAGCTGGTATTATGCTAAGTCTTATAAAGCCATGATAGCTGTGTGAGGAACAGACTGACATCTAAGTTACTGTACACTGAAGATCTTCTCCTCTTTTGAAACTCACAGTTCTCTCTCTTTTGCACTTGTGCATATTAACATTTTGCACGCTGTGCAAGGTTTGAATATTTTCATGAAACAATGATACTTCAGTAGTGTGTTGAATATATATATATGATGAAAGTTTGTAGCATTTTTTTTTCTAATGGAACATATTCAAACGAAACATGCCTGTCATTCACAACATGTAAAATTAAAGAGATTTTTTCAGAATTTTTCATTTAAGAGTTTTCTAAAGTGTAGGTGGTATGTGTAAAGTCATAGTCTTCATTATATATATATATATATATATATATATATATATATATATATATATATATATATATATGCAAACTCTAAGATTATAAAACCGGAGTATCATATCACGGAGTATCACTGTTTTGTGATAAGAAAAATTTGGTCAATAGGTCTTTAGGAGTCTGTATTTTAATGATATGCGAGTGTGCATGCATGTGAGGCTCTTGAATATTCACATTTTGTGTGTGTGTGTGTATAGACTTCAGCTTTTTAATGAAGTTCTCTGTTAAGTCTCCCAAAGACTTTGCATTCCTCATACCCCCCCATACACACCCCCGAGCGTACATACACAACCAAATGACCCCTCCCCCCACCGCAACACACACGCTCCTGCACACAAACACTTAAAACACACATTCCAAGCATCCTCATTAGCAATTCATGAGCTGAGTCTCATTAGACACTAAGTTTTAGCGCGGGCCTCTGAAGTCGATGGCTAGAGCTGTTATTAATATTTCATATGTCTTCCCATTGAGGAGCTAAAAAAGAAAAGAGAAGTTGCTTCGCTTTGGCTACAAAGTCGCTCGAGCTCTCCTCTTTTTCCCCTCTTCCTATATTTTCCCTTCTTTCTTTTTCCCCCTTCGTTAGACTGCTTTTACGGACTGCCTCGCTCCATCTCTCCGCCCCTCTCTCCGGCGCACAGACCCTAACTCAAACTGACTTAATTGGGCTGTCTTTGTTCGAAGAAATGTGGACCTACCTTACGTTTTCCCATAGATTCAGACCAAAGATTGAGACGAAACCCATAGGAAAGAAAAAAAAAAAATCACAAATGAGATCTCTTTAATATCGCTAAATAAAGTAATCTCAGATGTGTCTCCTCCAACATTTCAAAAAAGATCTCTAAAATGTCTCAAAATGTTTGGCAAGATACCAAAGTCTGCAATGAAGAGTCATTAGAGATCTAAAATGAACATTTATCATCAGATGAACTGAGCTGCTATCCACATTCATTATATTCAGTTGTTAAATCTGATCGGCTCAGAGTGTGCTATCAGATCCCAGAAGAAATTTAAAGATGGTGCTGATATATGCTCACTACCGAAAAATCTTGATCCTAACCTTTATCTCCATACTGAAATCTCAGGTTGCCAGACAGTGATTCCTCTATTCTGAATCATTAATATATTGCTGTATGGGACACCATTAGCCCGGAGACTATAGTATACACTATACACTTTTGATAGGTTAGTTTAAATGAAAAGTGCTTGTGAATGACTAGTTGTATAGGCACACATTAACAAGTGGATAGCTGCTATATGTCTTGTTTGTGCCTGTATTTCTCGAAGACAACTTGTAAATTAAGCATGTCTGAGAACTGTTTTTGGGAAAATTCTTTCTTGTATCCCAGCCTAATGTGCAGAGACAACGCTAAGCAAGCCATTGAAGCAAAGTTGATTTTCCCCAAAAATCTCAGTAGTGCATTCAAAACATTGCTCTTATTGTTTGAGAATCCTGACCAGGGCTGAGTTTCCCGAAAACATCGCAAGCAAAAAGTAGATCGTTGAAACCATTGGCTAGTAATGCAGTGGTCTTAACAATCAACGTAGACTTAAAAGCTTTGGGAGATGAACCCAACTCAAAAATGGTGCGAGTTTGGGGCTGGTCTGTCTGCTGATGGGAACATATTTAAAAACAATCATTATTTTTGCAGTTCCATTGCATTCAGGAGAATGAATGAAGGTGGAATGACAGGACTCTATTGGGACGAAGTCAATGGCAGACACAGAGCAGAGCTGCATTCATGTTGAATTAGAGAGATTCAGCTAATGTGGGAGAATCCCAAGTGAACCCTATAAACCCTGTAAAGAGTTTGGGGGGAGCAGAGGGGCTCGGCAGACACGCTGTGCTCTGGAAATAAACACATGCATGAATAAGTCAATAGTGGTCATGTCTCGAAATGTGTGCATAAACAAATGAGCGAATATGTGCGTGTGTGTCCGTGTGGAAGGCCAGACTCCCGTTCTCGACAGACACCACATTCCCTGTGAATGAGAAACAGACCCGGACAGAGAGACAGATAGATGTCTTTAACAGCCTGATTCGAGTCTGTGCGCAGCTGAGGAAAGAATTCCGAGAGCCCCCTCCTTCCCAAACCAACTTTATTCCCACTTTATCTGTGGGAGAATATGTGCCAGTGCTCCTCTGTCTCTCATTTAAACAGCACTGTCATGAGAGCCATAATCAAACCGAAAAAACCTCACAAAGGCAGAAGAGCAAGGCAGTATGGAACCAATTGTGATCTAACAGCAGCCAAAAAAACCATTTACATCTGAGACAGTAGATTCACTGGGTTTCTCTCCTTATTTGACCCTCTTCTCCTGAGCTTGATCAATATCATCTCCTTTTCTCTTCGTCTTCCCACGTTTTCGGTTGTCGTCTTGTTCCAGGATATTGCTTCCACTGCAGGGGTGTTGATTTGTTGCGATGGTGTTTCTTGCGTCTCCCCTGAATTTGTGTTTAATGAATCTTTTGCGCAGTGCAGCATAATTAATTTGTATTCTGTCACGTCTTTTATCAGACACACCTGTTATGACACATCGCTTATATCAGGTGTAGATTTGATAAATGGGAGCTGCGATGTGCTGTAGCACTTAATGAGGAAGCACGGAATCCAGTGTGAGAAACTTCCCAAAAGCCAGGCGAGTGTTAGGGTACTTTAACGAGCGGGGCCGGGTTGCTTTGTGACACAGTGCATGCTGGGAGGTGGCGTTCAGTGTGCTTGAGTGTTCGCTTGGAACAATTAGAGGTAGTTTGCGGCCATCTTGTGCAGTCGCCGGTGGACTAGCACAATAGGACGTGGTGCGGTAAGCCGGCGAGTCGTTTCATGGGAAAGCGCGCCTGAAAATGGCGCTCCGGAAGGCGCCCTCACTCAGTCTCTTTACAAGCGCCTCTTTTATTTTCCCTCTTTCGAACTCTATCAATTTTCCCAGCACATTCTCTCCCATGGTTTTGTGGTTAGTCTGCCACCCCTCCTCCATTGCTACCCTGCTTGCTGTGTTCTTTATAAAGTCTTTCTCTTTCAACATTATACCCATAACCCCTCTTACACCCCCAACACACCCTCATACGCACTCTGACTCTCCTACATTCAATTCCCTGTCTTCCTTTCTTTCTTTCTGTCTTTCTCTGCCTACTATGGTCAGGTCTCATGGGGAAAGACAGTTGGCAGGAAGCAGGCTTGCTGCCATAGCAACAGGATCACTCCCTCTCCCACAGGTCTCCTTAGCAACCGGTAGCTTGGCATTGTTGTATCGAGTGGACCCTATGTGCCAGGCTAACAGAGCATGAGTGTGCGTGTGTGTGTGCATGCATGTATGTAACTGAGCACATATTTATATGCTATCTCTTACTGTGAAAATGTGCCGTGACATCCAAGGCATTTTGGGGTCTGTTATGTGTATTCATATCATATATGAGTCTTTTGTCCTTTTTTATCAACTTGCATATTAAAGGATACATCTTAAATACATTAATGTTGCAGGTTTTAATTAACAATCATGTGACCAGTTGCTTCCCAATCTGTTTGGGGTTTGATTAAAGCGATAATCCAATCCCTACAACCTGCAACCGAAATTATTGATGCATGACTTAATTAATGATTTACTAATTATTTGTGCATGCTCTGCCTAGAACAGAGGATGACTTTGTGCTCAGTCATAAAGTCAGTCATAGTTAGTTTTTGCTTGTGGAGAGAGCACAACACAGAAGACTAAAGAAATGCCATTTGTTTGTTGTGAATCAGTAGGCTACATTTTTTTCTACACATTTTCTCACTTTTATTTATTCACTTCATAGTTAAAAATTCAGTCAATTTTTTAATTATTCAAATGTAATTAAATTACTCATACATTAAAACCTACACTGAAAAACAATTTTATCTATCTGTATTTTTGTTTTATTAGCCGGGTTTCCATCCAAAGTTGTGAATTTAACTTATGTGCAAAATTGGAATATCGTACAAAACATTTGCGAAACAAGCACTGTTTCCATCCAATGAGTCAAAGAGAACAAAATTGTCACTTCCTGATAAACTGGCACTATACATCACTAACAAAAGTAGGAGAAGCTACTGAATATAATAATTTTCCTATATAACAAATTACTTGAACCTCAGAATGAGCAGACGAAACACAATGAATGTGGTTATTGCTTTCGGAGGTGGATGCTGCTGTTTGGGAACGCAGTCGTTTAACAGTTCTGGGAGACAATTTTACAGAAATACTTTGATGTCAGACTTTGCTTGGACATTTCCGAATGACTACATAACAACACTTTAGATGCTGTGGAATGAGATCGCTCTGCTGGTTAGTCAGGATTTACCGCACCATAGCGCAAAGTCACATGACTTTTTTGATGCACTTGAAGGAATTTATTGGCAAAATGCATTTCCATCTCCCATTATTCACATTAACCCTTTTTCACATTAGTCAAAAACCACCTCAAGTGAGCGTAACAATTTTTTTGTGAATTGAGGCATTTTATTTCGAAAATTCAGCATTTCCATCCCTCGATTCTGATGCGATACTTCAAAATGAGCATAAAAGCAGGATGATGGAAACCCAGTTAATGTTTCATTAAAAATATTCAAACAATCTTAGATTAAGATAAGTAGTAACATGTTATCTTATGGACGAATTCTCAACATTTACTAGCATACATAACATATTAGCGGTTTATTAGGGCTTATAAAGCACATATTAATACCTTATTCTGCATGATAATATTCTAGACCCCTTAACCCTACCTAAACTTAACAACTATCTCAATAAGCAGCAACTTAGGCATAGTTAATAGTTAGTCAATAGTAAGAATCGGACTTTAAAATAAAGTGTGACCAGATACATCATAAATTAATTAAAACACAAAATCATATATAAATTAACTTAACACAAGAAGAAAAACATGGCCAGTGGGATAAGCAAAATAAGTTTTCATACAATATCTTTTGCAATTTTACTTCTCGTGAATTTTATCTTTAAGTATTACAATTATTCAATATAACTTGAATTTTATCTTGCTTTAAGGGTATTCAGATTGGTTTAATGGGGAAAAAAAAAAAAACAAAAACAAATACTTATGTACATATATTTTAAAACTGTGTACAATTATTCAATATAACTGTATGTTGTTTTATCACAGCAAGGAGGTGTGCATCTGTGCATAGGACCCAGGTGTAAGACAGTTCTTCTGAGTCTGGGCGATCTCCCACAGGTGTCTGTTCTCTCCACCTGTTGTGTGAAAGCTTAGCTAGGGATTGTCATCATTTCAGGCTGACGCTGCTCTTAGCGCTGCCCCAGTCTGGGCTGCATGCCACGCGACGACGGGGCAAACGTATGCCAGGGGGCGACTGTGCTATGCCGTGCCCTGCTACGCAATGGCGAAGAACTGGCTTTTATGCCCTGAAGGTCTGGTCAGCTCTGGCATGCAGGGTGGATTTTCCGAACCCCTGCACCGCTCTCAGATGCTCCTTAATCTGCCTGCTCTATTTTTAAACCTCCCTCCCCTCTTTTTGCTCTATCCGTCCATCCTTCACTTCCTCCCACTCTCCCTCCCTCCTTCAGGCTCTCCCCGTTCCCAGGGAACTTGGCCCAGCTCACCCAGCAGCTCCAATTAGAGCTCGGTCCAAGGGGATGGAGCGCACTAGCTGGTTGCTCCCACCTACAGGTCCCCAGGGCCCCTGGCTTCTTTTCCCTGCCTGGTCTACCTCTCTCAGGTTAGGCTAAATCTCCAGACGCGGCCCCTCCCTTCCGCCCTGGTCCCTCTGGTGGGTGGGCATTCCACAGGGAAGAGAGCGGAGAGAGAGGCCTTCTGTCGCCAAAGCATTGGCTGTAATGATGGCACTGCTCTGTTTTTAGAACATGAATGCTGGGCCTCCATCATTAACAAGACAAAACATGAAAGGTTCAGCCAAAAATTTAAATTCTGTTATTTACTCTCCCTTATGTCATCCTAAACTCAAATGCTTTTATTTTTTTTCCCAGGGATCACCAAAGCAGAATTTTCAAGAGATTGTTATAAAGTTATTTTCCATATCTCGACATTTCATGGAAAACCGTGACCATGATGGAAAATTCAACTGCAGCTTTCACACAACATTTTTCATTCCACATATTCAAACTGGTACATCATGTTCAGTTATGACATGCAGCAACCAGTGGGGTTTTGAGAGTACTTTAATGATGTCAGACTTTGTGTGACAGGTCAGTTTGGCATTTTAGCTGAAGATTATGAACAACGATGAATAATGACTTAAATTTCAGTATGTTCCCCATACAAATCTATCGTATGACTTCAGAAGACTCTGAATGTAGCATGTTAAGGCTGTAATACACTGAACAGATTTCAAATCCCACTGAAGTGCCTTTAAATGTTGACGTAATTTCCAATGAAATGGCTCATCCCTTGTTTTTAGCCAGTAGTGTTTAGTTTATTTCGCAACCCAGCAAAGCAGCACTTGACAGCTTGTGACAGCCACAAAAAAAAAAAAAAAGCTACTAGATTACCCCTTTAGACTGAATATAGAACTGTTACTACTAGAATTTTTTTTTCATAATTTCAGTAATGCAGTTTGAAAAACATGTATGCCTATTATATGCTGGTGCATGGCACCGGTGTTATCCTCATCATTGCTGTTTATAATGCTCCATCATGGTTTAAAATACAACATTCTGTGTAGAATTCAAATGAGTTTTGTGGTCCGTCCCCTCTTGCACGTATGATCCACTCTGCGATATTGTGTCTCTGGACTGGAGCACACTGTGTGCGCTGTGGAGGTTCACATGACAAATCTGAAGCTGAGTGCAGAATGATGTCATCAAAATCGTTGATCCATATTGGTGGAAGTGAAAGTTTTGAATGCTTATATCTTCTAAATGCAAACATTGTCCATGTTTTGAAGCACACTAGCTTACTGACATTATTGAGGCATTTAAAGGGATACTCCCCCCCACAAAATGAAAATTGTGTCATTAATCACTTACCCCCATGTCGTTCCAAACCCGTAAAAGCTCTGTTCATTTTCGGAACACAATTTAAGATATTTTGGATGAAAACTAGGAGGCCTGTGACTGTCCCATAGACTGCCAAATAAATAACAGTGTCAAGGTCCATAAAAGGTATGAAAGTCATCTTCAGAATACTCCATCTGCCATCAGACGTGCAATCTGGGTTATATGAAGTGACAGGAACACTTTTTGTAAGCAAAGAAAACAAAAATAACGACTTTTTTCAATTTTTTTCGACTGTACCATCCGCTCCACAAGGATGCGCTGTTTTATTTCAAATCAAAGCTAAATAGACGTAGAAACAGCACATCCTTGTGGTGCGGATGACACAGAAGAGCAAACACAGTATACGGTGATAAGGAGAGACACAGAGGAGACCGTTGACAAAGGAATTATTGAAAAAAGTCATTATCTTTTTCTTTGCTTACAAAAAGTGTTTCCGTCGCTTCATATAACCCAGATTGCACGTCTGATGGCAGATGGAGTATTCTGACAATGACTTTCATACCTTTTCTGGACCTTGACACTGTTATTTACTTGACAGTCTATGGGACAGTCACAAGCCTCCTGGTTTTCATCCAAAATATCTTAAATTGTGTTCCGAAGATGAACGGAGCTTTACCGGGTTTGGAACGACATGGGGGTAAGTGATTAATGACAAAATTTTCATTTTGGGGTGGAGTATCCCTTTAACATATTCATACTATAAAGAAAGAAAAAGAAGAAGAAGAAGAAGAAAAATCTTCAATTTTCATTTCATGGGGACTTTAAAACACTAGGTATAATACACTTGTCCACTATTGTAAATAGTTACAGAAGCAAAACTGGGCATCATACACTAAACGACTGAGGATCATTTACACACATCCGGACTTTCAGGTTATTTCAATTACAACAAACTCATGCAGAAACACATGCCTTGTTGCTAGGAGACACATGACAAATGAAAACAACATGTGTTATAGAAAATAGTATAATATATAAAAAATATACAATATATAAAATAGGCTCAAAATAGCAAACATGTTTGATATCCTCTGATCAAGAAGCTAAAAAATGGACTGTATGCCCATCATACACCTTGTGATTTTCCAGGAAACCTGTCAACTCAAATCTGCAGACTGGTTCTGACTTTCGGCAACTAGCATCAACTTGTCCAGACTGTAAACAGGGACAAAATCTGGGCAAATGTTGTGTAGTGTATTCCAGCCTTTAGTCGTATGGAGTGTTTTGAAACAGACGTGGCTGGAACAACATGCATACCTAATAAAGACTCAAATATTTACATCAACTAAGAGAACAACACAAACTATGATAATGTTTTACTTAACAAATTACTACATAAAACACATTCCGTATTAACCAGAAATAATGTTGTTAGTAAACGTCTGTTAGCATTATTATAAGGATTGTTTGATCCTATAATTTCATATTGCTCCATCTGCCATATAGCCCACACCTCTCTCTGCTCTCCACCATTCCCATTAATCGCTGTGAGTTCTTTCTTTTCCCCCAAACAGCCGAGCACCGCCTGTGACATCACTCACAGGAAGTGCATCTTTAGTGTTGGCTAATTTCCATCGATTGCCTCCAGACAGGCTTAGCAGACGCGCCCTGTTCCCACACAGAACTCTCATTTTAAGTCTCCTCGCCTGCAGGAGTCCTCTCTCGCTCTCTCCCTCTCGCACAATGAATGCAGTCAGCGCTTTTATCTCCTACCCCACTTGTGCTTATTATCAAATAAATGCGAGGCAGAGAGATACCCATTGACAGTAGCATGCATAATGACTGCTGGCTGTGTGAAATGGATTAATAAATAATGGGTGAACGCGGCTGAAAACAGCTTTTCCAGTCCTGCGAGCGCGCAAGAATGCTCGACAGAACAATCCCCCAACACACGAGCCGTGCGTTCCGGACCGCGTCGAATGGAACACTGGGCAGAATGTAAAACAGAACGCTGCCTTGAATACTCGGAGGAGTCTGCTCAGTAAATTAGAACGCTCTTTAAAATGAGAAACAGATCGCTTGGCAAATGCTACCCAGAATAGTTTGCTAAAACTTCGAGGTAGATAGCATCTTAAACTGTGTCTTTTATTTCCACTACCGTAGCTATGGGCTTTTGTGCTGCTCAGAAACTGAATGAAATCTAAGGTACTTAGTGATTTATGTGACCTTGCGTGAAAAACGAGCCGTGATCCTTCCAAATCCCATTCATTGCCCATTGTGAAGTTGATCCAAGGGCTCTAATCCAAGGTCTACATCAATGAATAGTGGACTGAAACACTGTATCAGAGTATCATTTGATTAAAGCTTCTTTCTGGATCCACTTTGAATGGATCATATTTTGGGTATTCATCAATAGGTGCTTTAGGGAAAATATGATCTGACTGGGGAGCTAATCAGGGAACAGGTCACATCTGTCTTTTTCAGATTTGTTTGATACTATGACATCTTTGTACACCCTTTCAATATAGTTGACTCTCTGGATACAATCACAGATTCTCCCTGACTTTAAAACAAAGTGGTTTTAACAAACCACTCTGTTAATGTAAGTGCTGAAAGCCTTGCTTTCTCGCTGTATGATATTTTGTTTTTAGTGTGTCAGGGCAATTGTTAAGGCGGAACTTTCCATGTAAAATCAGGCTTTTTATGACTTGTCGTGGGCAGATGTGCCTAACATGAAAACAAGAGGGCGGAGGAGACCATTGGCGCCAGGCGGTCAAATACATAGGTAATGATCTTAGTTCATAAACCTCAATTTGACAAAATGTACCAAGCTGCATATTAGCATAAATTATAAAAGATGGTAAAATTTAGAACAATGTCATTTAGTTGCTCCTTTCCACAAATAGGGTACAAAATAAGACTTGGAAGTATAAAGAAATCTGTCAGTTGTTTTATTATTATCTGCCAGAACGATCACAGCATGGCAAGTAACAAGGTTCACATTTAGCCTAAACAGTAAGATGCCAAATGTTGGTTTGTAGTTTTTAATGAACCAACATTTATCTGTGGAATATGCCACTTCTTTAAGGAAGCATTACTACCCTGAATCTAATCTGCAGTCTATTTAGTTATGTAATGAAATCTCCTAATTTTTCATCTTGATCTCAATGCTGATTATTACGCCCGTCATCAGTCTTCCTCTACACACCTCCTGCCTGGCCAACATCCCTTCAATCCCTGTTACTTTGTGTTCCAGGGGTAATAGTCAGCTAAGAGGCCACCAAATTTAACCATGAATAGCCCTAGATTTCTCTCGATTATGCAGGCTGGAGTGGGATTAAACCTGATTGCCAGATTTTTCTGGTTTGCCGAGCATATTTGAAAATGTCTGTTTATTTACATTTACGTTTAGTCATTTTGCAGACACTTTTATCCAAAGTGACTTACAACTGGGGGATACATAAAGTGATTCTTCTTAAAGAAGCAAAAAGACACAGGGAGTGCTCGTAATACCAAGTTTCAAGTATTGTTCAAATAAGTACAAGCTAGAAAGGGAAGGAATGAAAAAAGAAGGGAAGATCATTCCACCAGCCAGGAATAGTGAATGAGAATGTTCTGGAAAGTGATTTTGAGCCTCTCTGTGATGGTACCACGAGGCGTCACTCACTAGCGGATCTCAGACTTCTGGAGGGGATGTAGATTTGTAATAGTGAGTGGAAGTTGGTGCGTGTTGAGCCTGTGGCTGTTCTATATGCAAGCATCCATGTCTTGAACTTGATGCGAGCCGCAACCGGTAGCCAGTGCAAGGAGATAAAGAGATGTGTAACATGGGCTCTTTTGGGCTCGTTGAAGACCAGTCATGCCGCTGCAGTCTGAATCATTTGTAGAGGATTGATTGTGCTTGATGGAAGTCCAGCCAGAAGAGCATTACAGTAGTCCAGCCTAGAAATGACAAGGGCCTGGACAAGAAGTTGTGCAGCATGCTCCGTTAGAAAGGGCCTGATCCCAGGTATATCAGGTTGTGTTTGAATGTAGAGCAAGTGTGTGTGTGTTTAAATGTTTTCTCCATTGAGCACACTGTTCTATTTGGAAGCACAGCCTTCATGTGTGTGTTTGACTAGCAGGGTGTTTTAAAATGCTTGTGATTAAAATGCTAACTGATTGGCCACTAGTAGACATTACTCAACAGCCGTATCCAGCTGTATCAGGTGGCAGTAAGCTTCACTTCATTGGTAGTTGTTGCACTTTGTTGCATCGCCAACATGCTGTTGCTTACTTTATATTGCCAACTATGTTTGGCAGTGAATCCAAGCTTTACTGTCATTGCAAATGACTGTCAGACTGTAAATCAAGAAGTTGTAATTTGTAAATGCCATGCATCTGATGACTTTACATAGCATCGTTGCAGAAGACAAAAATCATTCACTGGTGAAACATCTATTATAATAAAATTAATCTTCTTTGTCAGAATTCACTAATAATGTTGACCAAATAATAGTTAGCAGGGGCTAACTGCAGACACTAAGCAGCTAATACTGTTATACCTCATATTTGATAGAGAGGTCATCATTACTGCAGTATTACACTGGGACTTTATGTAAGCTTTGATAAGAGAGTATCAGTTAATAGTTGTAGATGTAACCAGAATAGTTGCAGAGAGTGCGTTTGGGTGTGGCAGAGAGAGCCAAAGCAGGTCATAAGCATACGGCTACATGGCTGGCCAGTGAATGACTCAGAAGGCAGAAGAGCTTGAAGGTGTCTGGGTCAAATTCCGTACCACAGGCCTGCTATTTATAACACTCACCACAGGCCACACTACCACAGCAATTGTGACTTCATGAATAATCTGCTTTCATCAAACACCCATTGCTCTACCTCTTCCCCCGTCTTAATGGAGACACTAAGGGCAAAGAGCAGATGTTATCAATGACTAAACAATGACTTGTGGCCTTTCAAGTCTAAGAGTTTTCATATTTAAAAAATGCAAGCTTTCTACAACAAGCTCATGTGTAGACGGCTGTTTGGTGAACTGATCTATGGAGTGGTGGGGTGCTGGTAGCTACTGTGAAGTTATGCAGCCTATAGTTGACTTGCTAATCACTGTTCCTCTGAGACAACTCGAGCGACGGTTTGACTGCCGATGATTGAAGCTCTCTTGCGAGTTGGGCGAGTCGTCTGACTGTCAGAGATGAAAGGATGTTTGCAGTTTACCTGCAGCATCAAACGGCATCTGCCTCTCTCTTCCCCCCCGCTTCTCGCACGTACCTCCTCTTTTCCCATTTCCACAGTTGTCATGGTTACCCCTGCAACAGAGCGCGCTTGCCGGAGCTGTCAGGGCGTCATGCTCAGATCACCTCGTGCAGGTCGTTTCGGCATGCAGTTCCCACTCGTGGCACCGCGCTTCAATTTGGCTTTGATTAAGTCAGCCCAGGAAGCATCTGGCTCTTTCACCAGCACGGGGGCTCGTGTAATTTGGCAGAATAACCGAAGGAGAATAAAACCCCTTCCTGGGGGGTAAGGGGACGCAAATACATCTTGCTTATCCAATTTCTCACCGCTCTGAATGGGAGCGGAGCAAAATGCAGCAAATCTGCCACTGGTGTTGTGGGAAGAATTAGCCCCTCAGGTGTGAGGTGACACTGAAACAGCACGCTCTCCGAGATTAGCCTGCTTTACAATCGATATCCAGCTGTAGTGTAAATTTTGCCAAGGTAATTGGCTCTTTTCAGTGACTGATATCTGACCACTCATGTGAGCGGTAATGGTTCTCAGAATCACTACGGAAAACAAGAGGCTGCTTTCCGTAAGGGGGTGCGATGGGGGATTATGGAGTATAGATGGGCTGATAGACGCACTTGAAGTGTAATTGTATTGTGGATGATTGAGGGGCAGGAAGTAGATTTGTTTTGTCTTATTTGCATTTTTTCTTCAGTCAGAGCAGGTGAATGAAATTAGTAGTGTGATTTGTGGAGGGATGGAGAGTGAGTGAAAAGAGAGTGATAAACAGATGCGGTACACAGGGAAAGAGATGAATGAGTGTGAGAATGAGGGAATCTGAGTGAAGGAAGGTGTGAAGAGGCTATGTAGCTTTGAGATTAAGAGACGGTGTGTAATTGTAAGGAGTGGAGCTTGCACTACATAAATGATGCTGTGTACACATGTCAATCCATAATATGGATTGTTGGTAATGTTGAGAATTTGATGGACTGATGATTTTCATGCTGGATAAAGAGAAACAGAGAGGTAAACAGAGATCAGTTAAGACGATCGGTTGAGACTCTGAATGCTGTGTACCATGCCCATCGTCCAGAATCGACAATAAGGAGCATTGTCCTGGGCCCTGTGATGAGGGCACTTTATGATATAGCCTATTCATTGCATCTGAGGGAGAGGGGACCTAGCATAAATATTTTGTCCCAGGCCCCATGAATTTTAGGCATGACCATGATGTGAGCACCACCTTCCTGTGTAAAGAGCATGCAACAGGGAGAAGCAGATTGAGGGATTTGGCCTTTTTACTTTTTTTTTTTAGGGATGGTTAGGAACATGCTGTCCTAGTCTGTTCTGAGTATCAATGTGGTCTCGGAGTAGTTGGCCTCATTCTTTGTATTTATCTTTCTTATGATGTCTTATAAGCCTAGCATATCATTCTCCAGCTAATCAAAACTCAGCTTTATTCAAAGGAATCCATTCCAACCTCAGTAGAAACTAATCAATAAAAATGTCTGATTGCAACAGATTTTTCTAATATAGCCTATAAAATAAGTAAATATCTTGTTGATTTTAATTATTTCTGCTATATATGTGTGGAGGTACTGGATAAATACTTTAAGCATGCTATTGAGAGTGCAATCTTTACACTGAAAAAAAAAGTATGCTATAAGGTAT
Source organism: Cyprinus carpio (assembly GCF_018340385.1). Taxonomy (NCBI): domain Eukaryota; kingdom Metazoa; phylum Chordata; class Actinopteri; order Cypriniformes; family Cyprinidae; genus Cyprinus; species Cyprinus carpio. The sequence goes on from NC_056590.1 coordinate 2,109,821, forward strand.
GGGAGACCTTGCAATTGTGTGAAATATAAAGTTCATTAATAGGCAAGATGCACAACAGAATGTTTGAAAAAGCTTTTGCTGTGACTTTATTTACTATATAGTACAGCCTTGAACATTTATAATAAAAAATTTAAGTCACATAATTTAATTTAATTAAAATCATATTTATTAAATCCAGAAGACTTACTCATGTGAAATAACTCTGTGCAGTAATATACACATAGCTACCTTATGTGAACAGGTGTTTCATGTCATAGTTGCTATACTGCACTGCTGGAACAATGTATTGACCAATTCACATCCAAGACTGTGACTATCATTAACATTCTTAACTCGATTGTTGTTGTACAGCAAAGAAAGAAATGCACTTCTCTGCTGCATTTGTATCACAGAAGCCTTTCCCTCTCGCTCTCTCTCATTCTCTCTCTGGTTTCCTTTGTCTGATGCTCCTCCAGAATCGCTAGTTTGCCAAAATCACGCCTCGCTCTCGCTTTCTCATCTCACTCTCTGGCTTTCCCTTATATTTCCCCAAGACTGCAATCGATAGAGGCGTCTGTGATCAGGTTGCCACGTGTGATTCATTTGGGTAACCTTGACTACGGTTTGATGTGTGTGTGGACTTTGCTTGGCTAGCTGCAGCGTGAGTCAGAGAAAGCGTGTGCCATGCAGGAGCTGGTCTGCTTACAGTATTGATTTGCCTGAGCAGCCAAGAGGGGTTTCACCTCTTCCTGCAATGAGTGCTCCTACTTTTGAGTTTTTATAGGAACTTGCATAATTCTTGTGAGATTAGAACCCTGAATGGTCTTATTTTGAACATCTGTTGATTTGCATGCCATTTGCTTAATATACAATACTTCTAAATTCCCCTTTTTGGGAAATGTACATAACTTGAAAATGTCTGAGAATAATCCTTTTAATGTACCACAGTTCAGGGTTCTTCAGCAGAGGGTGTCCATCAATTACTGTTTGATTTGTACAAAACAAAAAAACAAAAAAAAAAAACAGTGTGTGTTAAACAATGATTCTGTACATCATTAACGATTATTTTGGCTCTGTAATGTATTTATCATAATAAAATATGAACATATATTAAAATAGTTATTTAAGTATAATTTTATAGGTCAGGCCCAATGTAACGCTCAGTTTTACAGAATATGTAATTGGGTCCTTGCCCAGTCTCTATTATCTACCAGGGGTCCTTGGGCTGAAAAAAGGGTGTATAAATATCTTCATTTTCTACATAAGATTAAGCCACACAAGATTAATAAACCTCAATTCAAAATCACTAATGCCTCTATCTTATTTCTCCCTGTTCCCTTTATTTCTCCTTTCCACAGAACTCCATCAGACACAACCTCTCTCTACATACCCGCTTCATCCGTGTTCAAAATGAGGGAACAGGAAAAAGTTCCTGGTGGATGCTTAACCCAGAGGGCGGAAAGATGGGCAAAGGGCCCCGAAGACGAGCTGTATCCATGGACAATGGCACTAAATACCTAAAGAGCAGAGGCCGAGTCAGCCGGAAGAGAGCAGGAGCTGTGGGAATGGGCCGAGAGCTTGGAGGACCCGGAATACAGGGATCGCCAGAACATGGAAGCCCAGCTGGTAAGGGTATATTGGGAGTTGGGGGTGAAGAGTTTGATGCCTGGACCGACCTCCACTCCAGAACAAGCTCCTCTGCATCAACATTAAGTGGATGCTTGTCTCCTATTCTGGCTGAGACAGAACCTGATGAACCAGAGGAAGGAGGACTTTCCTGCTCAGCCTCCCCAAGACTCTACCCTAGCCCCACCAGCACAAGATCTCCAGCCCTGGGAACAGGGGGACATTGTCCATCTGTCGAGCTACCGCACCTAGCTGATTTAACTGGAGCCATCAGTTTGGAAGAGGGCTACTCCCAGCCTCTACCACTTAAGCGCAATGGATATCACTATGGCCCTGGACCCAAAGGAGAGACCTCCTACTGTGGAACGGTCTATGGCCAACCATCCATGGGCATGCTTAGGCATCATACGCCTATGCAGACGATTCAGGAAAACAAGCCTACTAGCTTCCAGCGTGCTCTTAGGGCATACTCAGAGAACAATGCCCTTGAAAGTCTGCTTGCTGGAGGGCTACAATTCTGTGGTAAGGACATGGTTGTGGGGCAAGGAGCAGTGTCCCATTCCCTTATGTCACAATCTAACAGTGCCGTGCACTCTCATGGCCACAATCACAGCCAGAATCACAATCATAACCCAGAGCATAGCCACAATCGCAATTCCAGTCAGAGTCTTCAAAATGGTCATGGAGTAACCCACGAGCAAAACCCAAGCCATCATCACAATCCTAATCAAGCTCATAATAAGCATCACCCAGGTCTTGAATACAATCACCACAAACACCATCGTGGCCATGACTATGTTCAATCTCATGACCACAAACTCAGTGCTAGTCCCAATCCCAACCACATGCACAATCACCTGCAACACAACAACTCCAGACAACCAGATCTTGCTCCCAGGGTAAACAATGACATGTTGCAACCCTACAACCACAAATCACCCAGCATTTATGGCTCACGTGCTCACCTTCCTTCTACTGCCCTGCCTCCTAACCCTGCCAGTGTCTTGGATGTACCCCAAGACCCTTGTCGCCTGGCTTCAGCCCCCCACCCTCGCCATCAGTCCTACCCAGGTTCCCACCTCCACCAGGGCATGACAGAACCCTGGCAGGGTTATTACCACCACACATCACAGAATTCTAATTACCACAGCAACCACCAAGCTAACCATCACCAGGATTCTCACAACCGGTTGCAGTCCGAGCTGGAAATGGATGTGCACCAGAGCAGTCTGGATTGCGACGTGGAATCCATCCTCCTGAATGACTTCATGGACTCAACAGAGGGAATGGACTTTAACTTTGACGGGTCACTATCACAGGGTGTTGGCATGGGGATGGGTTTGGGAATGGGAATGGGGGTTTTTGCAGGGCCTCAGCAATCACATAACAGCCAGAGTTGGGTGCCTGGGTGAACTTTGGAGGCATTGAGGACCTATATTTAGGCAAAACCTTCAACCATACAGCCTTCTGAAGGGCAGCAGGTCAAGTCGGGAACTCTAATGAGCAAATTGACCAAGATTCCCTTTTTCTGATGTCAGAGTTATCCCTTGCCCCATTTCCTTCTTCTATTCAATTTTCCCTCCTGTGGAATAATGTCATAGTGCCCTAACGATCCTTTCTGTGGTTCATGTCCTTCAGTTTGTGCTCAATTCATCACCTCCATGTCTTTCTGGGCAAAAGCTCTGAAGCACTTTACATCGCCATCTATTCCGATGCTGTAATGACCACCCCATGACCTGGGAGGAATCACATTGTCCGCTGGCCTGGGTTTAATGTATGCAAACGACTTTGTTATCCTTCCTGAAAAAAAAAAAAAAAAAGTAAATAATTAAGCGTTGGTGTTGTTTTACTAAACATGAGTACAGGATTGAGCAGTTTCTATAGCTGTCTGATTGTCTGTGCTGTCATTTGTGTATCCATCATTGTGTGCGGGTGTCTGAGTGTTTGAGTGTGGAGCTGCTTTTCTTTGGTAAATGTGTGCACCTCCTCCCAAGTAGGTCTATTGGATGTCCCTTTATTGGAGGCCAGGACAGTCATCCATCAGACACACTCTATTGATATTCAGCATATCCTTTTTAATCTCCAAAGTAATGCACCAGCTATGCATCACTGTTGCAAATAGAATGTGATGCTTGGATTGTGCAGGGCTGTTTTTCCCCCGGACACACAACGGCTTAATGTGTTTTGGCGAAAGTGATGATTAAAGTCACTCTGCAGTAAGTGTGTGTGTGTGGGAGGGGGGGAATTTAGAAGGAGGTAGGGAGGGCAGAGATAGAGAGATAGAGGGGGAAAAGGAGAAATGCAAATTTTATCACTATGCCCCCTTCCTCTCCATTCTGTGAATATATAAAGCTTTTCCTGTAATGAAATAAGGAACGATCCAACACTACCGCACATCCTGTGCAGGGCTTTCTCCTGGTTCACCTCAGCCTAACTACTCCGTGGCAGCCTTCCTCTGTCTTCAACCAATGTACTGGCTTTATTCTGGCTACATTAGGATTATTCATCCTTCTGCCTATGCAGTGTTACCCTAGGTAATCAATGATGATTGATCAAATTTGAAGCTTTGTCAACCCTTATTAACTGTGTGTTAATGTAATACAGAGCTGGAATTGTATCCTTAATGAGTTACAGCTTGACTAACCTGACTAACTATTTGATGGTAGTGCTACTTCAAGGTTGCAAAAGGGAAGGTGTCTCATATCTGGTTTGAGGTCACAACAACTTTACAGAATGACAATTCCACCATTTTCCAGAGCCTTTGTGTCCTACACTAGTGAACTCTATACTGATTAATTCAGTCAGCAAGCAAAAATATGGGTGCTATCTTCTCTTTGCAGACATCCCCTATCATGTTGCCCTTATCCAGTGATCTCCCAGACTCAAGTAATTTATATTTTCTCATTCTGAATGTAACTTAACACCAAGTATTCAAATAGAAAGACTCCTCTTATTATGACATGGTTTGGTGAGGTTAGAGGAAACATATTGGGTACATTTATGCACACATTGTAGATCCCAGTTGTCTTATCCTATTATGGCCACTAGATAGGGGTGGAAGTAATGGAAACACCACATAGAAAAGGAGCTTCAAGGGAGCTTGTCAAGGGAAACAGGATCAAAAACAATGATAGCATATGCCAAACATAGTAAAAAATCATTGTCAAAGACAAACAGAAGTCGCAAGTCAGTGCTCTCTGACAATCGAAAACATACAAAGTACAACATCAAAAATTGGGCTATGTGAATCAGTGCTTTACAGAAGGCATTTTCTAGCATCAGATGATAAAAGCACTGTTCACTTGTGATGTTCCTTAATAACAGGATTATAATGTCTCCATGCACATTATTAAACAAATTCAAGAGTAATTTCATGGCTGCCAGGATAAAGTCACCTTCCATGGTGACTCAAATCACCAAATCAGAACATCTTTGAATTTTTATGTAAATTTCTGGAGCACAATGATTCCACCCCCTTCATTACTAAAGAATTTGAGAGGTCTGTTCCTTTAGCATTGCAACAAGTACTTGTTGTGAAGGAACTCTTATCATTTCCTTGATATTTATATACTGTTTTGGTGTTATAGGTTATCTTGTCTACTTGTTTGTATCTTTATTTGCTTTTGTCTACCATTACTGATGTTCCATAAATAATAAAATGATATATGGAAATTGCAGACATGCATAAGGAAAAATCATATATAAATAAAAATAAAACACTCCAGGTGCTTTCTCAGAGGCTGAAACTGTTCACAGATACATGACTCGGATGCAGCTTTTTGTTCTGCTTAAATTTTGATGAGAAAAAACGTACATGGAGAGAGAAATGGAGAGCGCAGTTAAAAAAGATAAAGGAAGCTGACACAGAGTGAGTTGAAAAGGACGGCACTAGGTTGCTTGAAAGAAAAAAAACCCTCACAGATAGTGATGGTGTGTGTGTGTGTGTGTGTGTGTGTGTGTTTGTGTGCATTAGAGAGAGAGTCTGTCAGAGTAGCTTCCTTCAGCAGAGCTGTTTGAATCAGGCCAAATGTCAAGTGGCTCTCTACAGTGTTTCTCACACAGCCCGATCAGATAGCCATCCCTCTTTCTCACTGTCTCTCTATCCTGCCAAGGACAATGAGCCCTGTCTTCATCCGCTTTCATTCCCGTCTTTATGTTCGAGGTGGCCAGGAATCTGTTGTTATCCAACTGTGATTTTGATTGCTGGCCTACGCCTGCTTCAGTGCTCAGCTTCATCTGTGTGTGAGTGTGTATGTGTGTGTGTAGCACAGTGACGTACCTGAAATGATATGAAAATGAACTGAAATTGTGCCCTGGTATTTACTATGCCTGGCTATCAGTAATATAATATACACAGTTTATATTTATTGGGTATAAAGATGGGCTTGTGGATGACTCCTGTATCCCATTCATCTATATTACAAGATCATGATTCTATTACAGTTCATTTCTGTCACAATGCTGTACAAAAATCTGTATTGAGAAAATTGTATAATATTTTTTGAGAAGCAAATATCAGTTTTATTTCTTTTTTAAATGATGTATCTGCTCATCTTGTGGCCTGTAAAATAAAACAAAAGAGAACTTGAAAATTTTGAAAGTCTTTTTCTGCCAATGTGTGTAAAGAATCACAAATGATGTATTTTTAATGCTTCAGCTGGTTTGGTTTAGACAACAATGCACTTACTTCAGTATTATGAAGTATGTTTGAGTGAAAATATATAGTGAATGAGAAAAAAAGAGAGGGCAGGGCTTAATTTTAGTGAATTTCCTTGCTATCTCTAGCTTGCAAGAATATGGTGTTTGAAGGGGAGTAGTTAAGGATGTTCTGGCTAAGCTGTAAAACTGACATCAGAGAAGGAACGTCATTCCAGAAGGGAAGCAAATGTTCACATTTTGACTGAAGATTACAATATATAGCCAATTAGTTCACAGTGAAAGTAAATTTAGTAGAAAAGAAACATCTGAGACAATCTAAATATTAAACCATAAATGAGAATTCAATTAAGTCTCCTGAACTAATGAAAGCATGACTCCTGAGCAATAAATGTTTCCTTTGGGATACCACAGAGGTCCATGAGAATAATACTCATTATGTGTGTTTCCATGGGAAATTCATATGGTAACAACAGGAAATGGAACAGGTAACAACAGGAAATGCAGTTCACATTGAGAATCAACATTCCAAGATCTAACTGCTGTTTACAGCTGCCTTCTAAGGTGACATGACTGATTTGAAACGCTTTACATAGTACGCAAGTCCTCACACAGTTGATTTCTACAATTCTATACTTCACTTAAAAAACACATTACCTCAATTCTAACTTCACACACATAAAACACAAAAATCTTTATGTACACATTACACATATACATTATTTAGAATTTACACACAACTCCAACATCACACTTAAAAAACACATTACCTTTCTGGACAGCCTTCACATTGGAAGCACATTTGTGATGTGGGCACGTGTATGCGTTTATGTTACCTTTCTGGACAGCCTTCACATTGGAAGCACATTTGTGATGTGGGCAGTTCACTAGATTTTTGGAACAGAATGTGTATGCGTTAATGTAAAAGTGCATCATTTACTATGCGTGTGTGTGTGTGTGTGTGAGAGAGAGAGAGATAAGGCTCGTTAACACCCCTGATGCTGTTCCACAGCTGTCCTCGTCCCTATGGAAGCAGTCTCACTGAGGGAATGCCGGCATCTGCAGTGCCATACTGTTCCCCATCTTTCTCTGAGATTCACACACACACACACACACACTCATCTCTGGCTCTGCCTCGCCTCCACAGGCGACTGTTTGTGAGCGAGAAACGGACAACTGAGTCGTGAGAGAAAAAAGAGAGAAGAGTGAAACGTACTGGAAACACATGCTCACTCTGAACAAGACTCCTCCCCTCTTCCCTTGGGAAAACATATCCATAATAAAAATTCTGTCACCATTTACTTACATCAGTAACCTCTTGTTGTTCCAAAACTGTTTGACTTCTTTTTACACAAAAGCTCCAAATCAATCTCCAAACACTGTCTGTCAAGCTCCAAAAATATAAAACCAACATCAGAATCACTATACTGTAGCAGTTAGTATAGATGGCTTGTGCACTATGTTCTTCCAGTGTTCTTAAATCATGCTATAGCTTTGTGTGAGAAGCAGACTGGAGCTCTTGGAGGCGTGCCGTGGGCGGAGCTACATAGTCACGAGCACATGAAGCTTTTGTGTAGCGATCGTCTGCAAGCTGTGACATCGACATATAACAGGACCAAAACTTTACTGACTTAAATTAACTATGGAGAAAGATCAATTGTATCTCGATGAATTCCGTAACCCCAGTGAAGCATGTTGATGGACTGCTTTTGCTCTCACTCTTCTGGGATAAGTGTCTGTACAAGGAATGCCACCTTTTATGACATCATTCAGGGCCATACTCGAGAAAAAATAAATAAATAAAAAATAAATAAACCTCCCAACACTGAAGGAGAGTCTTTGGCACAGAAATACTCTGTCATGCGTCCAACTCATTTTTTTGAGACTTTGATCATGTTTAGCATGAGAATCCAACTCTTTAGCAGTGAAAATAAGTCTGAATGCATGTATTAGCATTAGACCTCCCCTTTAAAGTTTGTTGTGTGTTTTTGTCATTTTTATTAGTTTGTTATTTTTAAATATGTATATAGCTATAATTTTTATTCATTTTTTTTGTTTGAATTCTTAGAACATACTGAAGAAGTATAGGATTCATATAGGCTACTCTTACAGTGCTTCATGTTTTTTTTTGGAGATTAAAAGATGTTGGTCATTATGAGCTGTTGTATAAATTTACATTTATGCATTTAGCAGATGCTTTTAACCAAGGCATCTTACAAAAGAGTAACAAAGCAATTCATCAAAGAGTCAACAATCGTTGTAGCACAAAGTGCCAGTATTGGTATTAAAAAGAACTGTGAGAAGATTCTTCAAAAATTCTCCTTTTGTGTTCCAAGGGGGAAAATAAAATTTTTGGAACAAGATAGGGTATGTCAAAAATGACAGATTTTTTCATTTTAAGTAAACTGATCCTTTAAACCTGCGTTCCTATAAGCTGTCTGTACAATGGATGGATGGATGGATGATCTTTTCCGATCATAATATCAGGTAAATTTAACATCTGAATATCAAGTAAAAAAAAAAATTAAAAAAAAATTCAGCATTGTGTCCAATCTCACATGTGAGGCGCTATTACAGACCTCTGTCTCCACGTGCTCTCTAAATATCAAGTGCCCTCATTATCGTCAGACAATAGAGGTTTCCGGATTCACGGGCCCTTTTCATCCCCGTGAGCAGGATTTGTCAAAACAGCATGTGTTATTGAACCCGGGTTTCTCACCGTGCTCAATGCAAATGAGAGCAGCCTGATTTATTCCCAGTGTTTGATGGATTTATTCTGACAGAGGAAGTGACAGCGCTGTGACAGCCAAGCCCCCCCAACCTTTTCTATTTCAATTCTTATTCTATAATGCATTCTATTCTGAACTTCTTTCTCAGCTCTCAGGGCTTTTTCTCAGCATTGTGGTGTAGAAAGGGCTGCATTATTCATGATCATATATTCATTGTCATTTCATATACCACCTCTGATTTGCATTCAACTCCATCCTCGTACTCTCTAATAACTGCGGATACTTTGTAAATTCTGTGAGGAATGGGCTGATATGTATTTTCAATGACTTCATTTGTGGTTCATGATGTACACGCCATGAAGGTATATGGACTTACTGAAATAGGGTTTAATTTGACGTGGCATATAAGCCTTGAATTACATTTGACTGAGTGGAGGGATGTTTTAATACTGAAGTGCTGTGGCAAAGCAACCAAAAGTGATTCATTTTTAATGATTTGGGGTGACTAGAGACCATTGCAGATGCAACAAAGTTCAGCAGTTAAACTTTATGTAAATGAGCAGTAATGTAGGTAAGCATAAAATACAATGACGCATTTACGCTGAGAGACTTGCAACAAGCGACTGGAAGTCATTCTATTCCAAAGGGAGCTGGTTACATGACATTACAAACGACAGAGATTTCTCTCGACGCAACTTTGTCTCCCATAAATATGCATGTGAATGGAGGAGACTGGAAACACAAGCGCATACAAAACATTTAGCATTTCACGGCTTACGAAACTTGCAAATTCATATGACATATGATGTGACCAAAAGATCTAAACACCATTGCATAGACCTTATTCAACCTGATGAACTAAAAGCAACAGTTAAAAATTGACCCATTAAAAAACAGTAATCAGTTGGCAGCTAGGTTTCCAGCTGATATCAAGTTACTGTTAAATTAACGGTGTCTTGCTGTTGCTTAAATGTACAGTTGGTTACTGTTTTTTTTTTTGCAAAAACAGTATAAAGCTGTTATTTTCTACATTCACAGTACAATATTGTCAAAAGCACCAACAATTGCTTTATGTTTATCTGCATTTCTTCAGCAGAGCTGTATTTAAAGGATTTTACTGTAAACTACATACAAATATGCATGTTATTGTGTGTCTAATGAGCAATGGAATGCGGGGGAAATAATAAAAATATAGCAAAGTATATTCTTGTATCAAGAACACAGCCCTTTATTGTTCAGTGTAGGTAGTGTTGCATTTTAGCATATTGCTAAGTGTTAGACATTGTCACCTGTAAATCCATATATAAACATAGTTCAGAGAAAGTAGTGGGTTCATTGAAACATGCATTTTCTATACAGCTACATTGAAACAATATCCATACAAATAAACATGAATTGAATTGAATGTTAGCATCCAAGAATCTAAACTCTTAATTAATTCCATCATGCATGCTTACGGTTTGTACTCCATACTGAAATGGTGATAAGTACAAAAGACAGCAATAATCCCAGATAGAAAAGATGGCTGGAAGCCCTCACAAATGATGTGCTCTTCAAGGCCTTGTCCACACTAATACATTTTTGTTTGAAAATGCATCTTTTTCTCATCATTTTGGCCTTCAGTCCACACTGAGACTGTGTTTTTGTCAAGGAAAATTAAGCTCTTTGAAAATGTGGATAAATGTAGTATAAATGTAGTGTGGACTCTGAAAACGGAGGCTTTTGAAAACGACGACACATTTAGTCATGTGACGCATATTGTACAAATAGACATCTGTGTTTATGTAGGTATTGTGCCTGTTATGTGCTATTCTCTTTCACACTGTTGCTAATGGCGGTTTCTGTGCTGATTTTAAATATTAATAATAGTGCTGATACTGTTTTTATTAATAATTGTTATTAATATTTTTGAACTCATAAAATTGCAGGTATAAATGTTTCCTAAGAATTAGCCAAATGTAAATATCTGCAAGGTAATGAACAATGGCTATGAGTGTGATATTGCTCATATGGGCTTGGCAGTAATAGTTAAAAATGCCTTTTGACCATTAATCTTAATATTAGGGGTGCATCCTCTTATGGTCCTCTCCATGAAGTACCCCCAGCACTGCACATTTTGTATGTCTCCCTATATCTGACACACCCACTTCAGGTCTTGCTGTCTCCACTAATGAGATAAAAAGAGGCCTGCATCTACAGGGAAATTCTCAAGTGCACGGGGCAGACATGCATGAAAAAATGGAGGGTGTGACTTGCACTTTCACACATGTCGCATCGCACTAATGAGCTGATGAGTTGAATCAAGTGTGATAGATGAGGGAGACATACAAAATGTGCAGCAACCACTGCTCTAGAGTATATACAGTATAGGCTATCTAAATTATGATCCAACAATGCAAACTTAAGTAAATATTTTTTTCCGAGATATCTTTCACAAGATTATCAACATAAACACTGACGGTACTGAACCTTCTTTAAGCTTTCTGATCCTAGTCAATGTTCTTGAAAAACTTACTGGAGAAAAAAATGTTTGGAACACACTTGTTTTTTGTAATCTATATGAACTGTAGATACTTAGTTGTTGCCATAAAATATATACTATATTAATGTATTATTATTATTATTATTTTTTAAAAGGTAAACATGCTTACAAAGTTAGAAATGATCAATTAGCCAAGGGTCTAATATCCAGAGCTGATGTATATGGACAATGCAATATTCTTAGCTGAAAATAAGGTCCAATGTCCCATCTAATTCAGTCCAGGACGAAGTTTTTTGTCCTGTGGAAATTTGTGAAATTGTGTATTCTCTGTGTTTTGACTGCTGAACGACCCAAATCCTGGCATATAACATGTGAATCACTAACCAACCCTGTCTGTGCAAAGATAAATCCAGTCTATCATCTCGAGCTTACCCCCATGAACATTATCACTTGGGACTAAGATCTCCAATGTTAAACTAACCTGCTGCTGCAGCATTAACCAGATGGACTCCAAACAATGCCTATGAATAATGCTTTAAAAGCTTTAAAATAAGTGATAAATGTATGTTGCGATGTTGAATATAAAAACAAACATAAAAGGATTATATTAAATGAGTTTTTTAACTTATGTAACTGTTATCATGATATTTACATTTTAACGGTGGCATTTTGTGCACTTCATACCTGCTAACAAACACATATAAACACTGATCAATGAACATACTTAAAGTAGAGCACATCAAATATTGTAAAGAGAAGAACAAACACAAGAACAAACTGTCTTCTTTGCAGAAGCGCAAGCGTATGTGCCTAAACATGCGAGAACAAACTCATTGCTTTGTCACGCATATGTGATACTGTGTTTGCTTGATCACTGAGTTACAAACAATGTAGCATTTCAAAGTCCTGACTAATGGCTCTATCAGCTTTTTAATAAAACAGACCAGATGTGTAGCTGAGAGCAGTAAAAGCTCAACTATCCTCTGACAAAGCAAATACACTTATCCTCGGGCCTGCAGAGGACAGTAATGCTGAACTCCTGCTCTTGCTGTAGGCCGCTGGATTGTCTGCTATGATAATGATGATGATGGGTTGAAGGTGATAATAGCTGCTGTCTGCGTGAATCCTCCAGGGTCGTGCTATGATGGATAACATCGGAGGTGTTTCGTAACATGCTGGACGTGGGTGGAGGTCATCCCTGCTGCACTGATATAGCTATGCAGGATCAAAAAATATCATGCGGTTGCCCTAACTAGTCTGTAACGAATATGTTTTTTTTTTTTTTTCTTTTTTTCTCGGATCAGTTTGGCGATTCAGAATAGCTGTATGTGAGGGGTGTGTGGTCCCCCGCTGGCTGGGGTCCCGGCTGTTTGAAGCACGTCGGCCCCAGCGCTGGTTTTGATCAGCGCTGGATCTGTGAGATCAGAAAGTGGATCAGGAGCTCTCAGGGGAGTCTCATTTACACGTGCCTCCTACTGAGGAGAGAACGAGCAATTATACGTTTGTTGAGATGCTAATGCTTATCATTGCCTCTCCCGACACACACTCGCTCACACACACACTCACTCACTCACTCACTCACTCACTCACTCACTCACTCACTCACTCACAAAGGCCATTTTTTTGGCCCACATTTCACTTTAAAGCAGTATTATGCGCTAAACTTACAGTATCGGACTTGATGTCATAGAATCACTTACCAACCCTGTCTGTGCAAAGATAAATCCAGTCTATCAACTCGAGCTACAAAAATAAGCCCAGCACTTGTGAGGAAGAGGTTGGGGATGGAAAGAGGATGGAAAAACGACAGCTCATACATCACTGAGTATTATGATGTATTATAATAAATTCTGTGATGTGTTTTGCTATTGGCTGGTTTGCGTCACTCTAAAGAAATTCCTTCCTGGTTTGATAAAATTACAGAAATCGGGTTAATAATATCAGAATTGAGTTACACCCCCATGTAAGTTGTCTTTTCATTGTGTAAATACAGTAATCAAGCTATATTTGAGTTTGAATGTCCTAGAGCACTTGATCAGAGCATATTTCTGTTAAAAGTACACTGTATATAGAATTTTTTTCCCTTAAAATACAACACAAGCAACAGTTACAGATTCTAAAATGTACTGCAATGCGTTTTGACAAAAATAAATCTGATCTTACTGAGGAAGAATAGAGATAAAGCTTGCCACAAATACTAATTTATCTGGTTCATAAGCTACAGACTAAAAGAAAACATTTCCCCTCATTCTCTGTGGCAAAATAATGCATTTACTTTGCTCTTCATTTTGTTGTACATCTAAACACTTTTTGTCTTTAGTAGTCAAGAAAGACATATGAAGTTCATCCACATGAAAAGTCCCACCTCAAAAGATTAAAAGCCTAAATAACGAACATAGCGACAGAATCTTTCATATTTAATAATTTATTAAGTGCTTCAACAAAATATGAGCTTCTGCTTTTAAACCTTGTGGTACGAATATATTTTTTTTTTTTTTTACAAACTGAGCAACAAGTCAAAATTATTGTCTGTAGTGATGGACAGAATGCCAGTAGTGCTGCCCATAGACATTAATGGAAAAAAGACAACAACAAAAAAACAGAATATGTCTTTAAAAACCACCTGATTTTCATAGATATTCTCCAGATATATAACACAGCTTCCAAACAGACACACATCCACTCTCAGTGGCTAATAATGAGCTGTAATGGAGGCCTGAAGCACTGCAGCTCATTGGATCACTGTTGCTGTTCACACAGCAGCCACAGGCCGAGCTCAGAAATGAGTCAGATGATCTGCCAATCACTGATCATGTGACTGCTGACTGACTGCCCATTAGTGTCCATCACTGTGTCTGCATGTGCTCATCACATCAGTAATTGTGTGTCTTACTCTGTCCGTATGTGTGAATGTGAGAGCTTGCTTGAATTGATAGTGTTATTAATGATTTACATTTTAACACTCCCATCAATCACAGCGTGTGAAGACATGTGTGAAAGTGCAAGTCACACCCTCCGTTTTTTCATGCATGTCTGCTGTGCACTTGAGAATTTTCCTTTAGATGCAGGCATCTTTTCGTCGCCATTGTTCATTACCTTGCCGATATGTACATTTTGCTAACTCTTAGGAAACATTTGTGCCTGCAATTTTAGGAGTTCAAAAATATTAATAACAATTATTAATAAAAAACAGTATCAGCACTATTATTTATATTTAAAATCAGCACAGAAACCACCATAAGAGCATGTATCCCCTAATATTAAGATTAATGGTCAAAATAAATTTTTTAAACTATTACTGCCAAGCCTATATGAGCAATATCACACTCATAGCCATGCGACATGGCTCTGTGTGAGCATGGCTGTGATAGGTAATCACAGTCTTGCTGATATAAAGCAAGAACACATGGCTACAAGTGTGATATTGCATTTATACAATATATATAACAGTTCGACGGCACGAGTGGGTAAATCAATAAGAAACATCCACAGAGTGGCTTAAAAAACAAATTCGAAAACGTTACTTAAGATTTTGTAACGAAGAAACATTGAGTTGCTTCATTAAAAGCTTATTGTATCTCTGTGTTATGAGAGAGAGATAGACTGAGTGTGATTACCTGCATCTGATACAGCATTCATTCTTCAGCTCAATCTCATATTCACAATAAAATGTTAGTTTGAATGTTCGCTGAGGAAAGTGATATATCTTTGTCGTACAATCTTTCATCTTTTAGGTGGATTTCCCATGACAACACTGGTCAATGCATTTGTTGGTTTCACAAAGTGTTGTTGAAAGTAAAAAATAATGCCCTTGTTTACAATCTTGTTTCAGTCCCTTTCAATATAAAAGTCTTTACTGCTGACTCACTCATAAAGACAGTTTCTTGTAATGACTGTTACCAAATAATATTATTAAATACTACTATTTATATAAAAAAAATATTATTTACTGAACAACAATAATATTTAATAAAAAACAACAACCATCACAGACCGCTGCTTTGAGTCGAACACACCTGACGTCAATAGACAATAGGCAATTTAGAAGTCCTGGCAAGGACATGTCTGTGAAAATGAGGAAGTATCCTCACCCTAATATAAAAAATTGTGTTACAGGTGCCTTTTCATTCTCATCTGTTTACGTTCACTTAAGACAAAAAATGGCTGTGTTTACGAGGATATACTGACGTAATTTTGTGCACATTGGTCACAAGCTGTGAAAGAGAAATTAGCACTGGGAAACCTGCACTGGGACCGTGGTTTCAGCTGTGTGCGTGACATGCAAAACAGTGTGCAAATTCTTTCCCTTCTTGCACTTAAATGGTTTAAAATCACATTAAATTAAATGTAAACACAGGAATCATTAAACGGATTCGAAATGCATGTGTCTTATCAAACACCCGGTTCTTGAATATTTGGAAAATGGAACCGGTTCGCGATACCCAACCCTAGTTAAGATATAACCAAACGTTAGATATATCCAAAACTAATTATATCTCATGTTTAACCACTATAGAGAAATCAGAGCCAGCGGCAAATTCCAGAAGATCTAGCCGAGGTGAGGCTGCTCTCGGTGGGTTCATGAGCGCTGAACGGCTGCTGACACCCTGGAGCTGGGGGTCTCTCCTCCACTACCACCTGTGTGTAGCATCCACCTGGATGATGCGACGGCAGCAACAAGACAACAGCGCCAGTGTGCTCACCACACACCAGCTACAGGTGGAGAGGAGAGAGAGTCATAAAGCCAATCAAGTGGATGGGGATTATTAGAAGGCCATGATAGACAAGGGCCAGAGGCAGCAATTTGGCCAGGACACCGGGGTTACACCCCGACTCTTTACGAGAAGCGCCATGGCATTTTTAATAACCACAGAGAGTCAGGACCTCGGTTTAACATCTCATCCGAAGGACGGTGCTTTTTGACAGTATAGTGTCCCCATTACTATACCCATACAGACCACAGGGTGAGCACCCCCTGCTGGCCTCACTAACACATCTTCCAACAGCAACCAAGAGGTCTCCCATCCAGGTATTGACCAGCTCAACCCTGCTTAGCTTCAGTGGGCAACCAGTCTTGGGTTGCAGGGTGATATGACTGTGGCATGGTTTCTTTGTTCAAGAAACCAGTTTGGGACTGCTTCAATTAGCCATCACTAGATGGGTACACTGTGGTCACAAAGGGATGGATAAGGTCAGCAACAGTACTCAGGTAGGCTGTGGCATAGAAACAATGCTCAGTTGGTAAAAAGTGTCAAGAAAATACAAAATGTGACGCACTGTGTGTTCTGACACCTTTCTATCATGGCCAGCAATATTTTTTTCGGAAATCTGAGCTACAGATTCTTCTAGCCTTCGCTCCCCACTTGCATCAATGAGCCTTGCCTGCCCATGACCTTAACACCTGTTCAATGTTGTCCTTGTAGCACTTTTGGTAGATACTGACCACTGCATACCGGGAACAGCCTAAGGTTTGGCATTTTTGGAGATGCTCTGACCCAGTGATCCAGCCATCACTATCTGGCCCTTGTCAAAGTCACTCAGTTGTTTTTGATTGACCATTTTTCGTGGTTCCTACATACTGAATTCAAGAACTGATTGCTCACTTGCTGCCTAATATATCACATCCATTAACAGGTGCCATTTTAACAATATAATTAATGCTATTCACTTTACCTCTCAGTGGTTTTAATGTTGTGGCTGACCAGTGTAAATGTTGAAAGACACATTGTTGTTCATTGTTAGTTCATAACAATTAATGTGTTAACTAATGCTAATGATTTGAACCTTATTGAAAAAAGTTCTATCAACAAAAGTTTTTTTTTATTTTTTTTTTTTATTTTTTTTTATTGAATTCACTAGGACAATTTGCCATTTATGAGACACCAGCTCTGGTATCGCTGTCACTTTGCCTTTATCACATCAAAATTGCAGCTTTCTAATGTTCTGTGGTGGAGGGAATGAGATTTTCATAGAAGGGAATCGATCATGCCATAATCAGCTGTTCACCAAGTCTTTCTTCTTCCTTTCTCATTTTTTATAGGTATTTTGCTATTCCCAAGTTCTCAGCATTATCATATCACTCCCAGATTTCATTCATGGTCCAACACACTGAGAGAGAGAGACAGAGACAGAGAGAGAGAGAGAGAGAGAGAGAGAGAGACGTCTAAAAAGGTGTCATAGACATCTCATTACATTTTCATGTGCCACTAACTGCCCCATATCCAGCGGTTGGTCACGTGACAAGAGGCGCAGTATCATCCATGATTTAGGGAACTGCTCTGCCAGAAGCAGACGCCTTTGCTCATGCTCCTGAACGTTAATTAATTTCCCGCTCGTCACTTCACACTTCCCTCCCTGCAGCCATCTTCCTCTGCTCTGTTCCAGGTAGCATCTTGTGTGCCTGGGATTGTTTAAGGGTGCTTTTATATTGACAAGTCAGATCCAACAAAAGTCTAGAGGCTCTTAATTGCCTTGTTAGGGCTTCAGGAAGCTAGTCTAAAGATGAGAAAGTAATCCCTGGCCAGACCATATGTTTTGATGGTGCAGTAAGACACAGGCTCATGCTTAGACACACAGTGACTTCTCTTTTATTTTTTCTCAAGAAACTGCATGTGGAGTTTTTCATGTCTTGAGGAAAATGTGACTTTTCATTCGTAGTTCAGGAGACTAAGTTATGTAGGACAAAAATGAAAAACTGTACAGACTTACTTTCTTTCATACAACACTAAATGAATGTCAACACTGCTCTTTTTCATACATTTGAAGACTGATGCTATGAAACTCCAAAAATGACAACAACAAAAAAAAAAAATAATAATAATAATAATAATAATAATAATAATAATAATAAATAGACTATATTTTATGACACTTAATATACTTTTGTCATAGTGAAGGATTTGTAAACTAATACATTTTGATGTTTGTAGCCCATAATTCGCTCTATATGTGTGGCTTTTTCTGACATAAACTTGCTTGGTGAAGCATTCTGGTACACAACTTGAGATGCAGAGCACTCGTATGAGTCCCGGGAATCACAATAACACTGTTTGAAGACTTGCAATAGCAAACTAACATGGTTTGGTTGTTTCAGCAAATGCGTTTTTGTCTCTCGTTTGCTTTTGTCAACACTATCAGTTTAGTGTAGGTGGTACATCATTTAACTCAATAGAGCATTAACCTTTTAGCGCCTGAAAATTCATTTTCAAACCGCTGCAATACATACAACAACCAGCAAAATAAAACATTACAGGATTCAGGTTTGTCTGTTTCAGACAAACCTGAATGCACTTTTAGCACCACTCACTGTACATTTCACTTTGAAAGTGCAGCAAAACTTCCAGCGCGTTTTTTCCAATGAGCCTGGGCTGAGTATAAATCTTCACCTCCAGTATAATAGCACTCACAACTCCTTTGAACTTCTGCATATTCAAACTTGCTGTTCCTGATGGGTCACATGACAAATGAGAACCAGTGTTGTTTGTTATCACTGACACATTTATGATCTTTATGCAAAATATTTGAATTACATATTCAGTGCTGGGTAGATTATTTGCAAATTGTAGTCCGTTACTAATTACAAATTACATGAGGAAAGTTGTAGTTAGTAATGTAATCTATTGGATTACTAATTCTAGGTAATGTATTCTGACTTTTACATTACTTTTGACCAAACTCGTTTATCACAAAGATTTGAATAGGATTATTCATGTTGTTGATGTTATGAAATGCATTAAACTTTACATTGTACCAAGTTTTCCCAAACTGGTCTTAATTTAAGAACTGCAGGGGGTTTGTGAGTTAATTAAAAGCTAATGATTAATTAAATCATAAAACTGTAAAATTAAAATGCATAAATTATTTGAAAATGAAAACAATCGATATAAAACATTAGAACACTAAAAATAGAAGTATTTTATTTGTTTACCTGCATGTCAATGTGACCATTAACCAACATGCAAATGTGTTGTTAAATTATTGTAATAATAACTTAAAATCTTGAATATATTAGTGAATATGTTAGGACAAAGGAGTTAATAAACATTAATAAACATGAAAACAGCAATGGCATTACACACAAAAGGTTTTCCAGGTTTGAAATACTTTTTGTCCAGATTAATAATTTGTGAAGGTCATTGGATATGATGAAGATATCAGGATATCAGGCTGAATATCAGGAGTGTTTACATGATAATTCTTCTCACACATGGTCTAAGAGACTGATTTTGCCATCAAATTTAACATTTTTATTTTAGATTGTACATGCCCATTCTGTAAAGTCACAATGTATAATCTAAGTTTACCATCACACAGTAGAATCTGTTAAATAAATCATGAATAATTTACTGCCATTGCATAAATAATATGAATATGAATAATCCATAAAAAAGTAACTGTATTCTGATTATGAGCATTTTAAAAAGTCATATGATCCAAATTACAAATCCTTCATTTTTGGAATCTGATTACATAATCCAGATTACATGTAATCAGTTACTACCCAGCACTGCATAAATTATATTTGTGGGAAATTACACTTTATTATTTTAATATAGGCCTAAACCTTCTTTCAGATGTTTTTCTTGAAATTAAATAAACGAAGGACATAAGGCTGACATCCAGTAAGATAAGCTATTTACATTTATTAATTTGGCAAGCACTTTTATTCAAAGCAACATGCAAATAAGCTGCAAAGTGACATTGGACAGTACAGATAATTTTGTCTGAGAAGAATTATTTTCACCTTGAATCATTTCAATGCAGACAGGTAGCCTAAATTGGCAAATCTGAGGAAAGTTTAAGACATTGCTGACATTTCATCCAAAACTCTAGAGAAGTTTTTTTTTTTTTTTTTTTTTTTTTTTTTTTTTGAGGCGCATAAAAACAGAAGTCAACATGAAATAAAAATTTACCTTATATACTTTCTTAAAACATGTTTAAGGTTTTATTGTGAACAATTCATTGTTGCACAGAAAGGAAAAAAAAAGTTTGTGTTGGTGCTTTCATCAAAATGTAATAACTTGTTCCAGCTCTGAAACAACATTCCTGTTTGGCTTCCTAACTCCCACTTTCACAATCCAATCCTTTCTGACTAGATAAAATCAAACCACAGACTACATTTTTTTCATTGACTATTTTGTTTGTAGATATATCGCTTTATGGAAGTAAATACTTTATGCTGACTCAAAAGTCTCAATCTGCTCTCTATATAATCTAAAATTTTACTATTAAAGAGATAATTTGAAATGTTGCTCTCCTATGGGGAGGTGCTTACCATTCACGATGCACTGGAAAGTAAAAGCTGCCTTTCTTGTGCAACCTATCATGGAGACATGAACAGACATGCACATGCGGAGCCCTGCGGGAGGTTTGAGGAGACGCTAGAATCAGACCCCCCACTTGCTGGAGGGTAACCACACCTCCACTCATCTGCCACACTACAGCAGTTACTGAGTACAGGCTGTGAGTCTACAGCGTCCCAAGACCACATCCACACAATATCAGCAAATTCTGCATATGGATGTTCTACACACACACACACACACACACACACACACACACACACACACACACACACACACACACACACACATTAGCGGGCTATGATTGGTTGGTGCATATTGCAGGTTAGAGACCCAGTGATTCAATGTATAGAAAAATAATGTAGGAACTAGATAACTTTGGCAAATAACTTTGCCAAGAGGTCTTTGTGTCCGCGCAAAGAGAGGCTGTCCAGTCCAAACTTTCATTGTGATCCATTGTTTTTGTATTGTTTAAATTGATCGCACTCCTGTTGCGTCACTTCCGGTTCTGGCGAATTTCAGATGCGGAAGTAAAAGTTTCTCACAAAAATTCACAAAATTCTCACTTCAGAAGCCACAAGTAGTATTTTTAAACAAATAAAATATATTTAAACAAAATCTAGTTCCTACATTATTTTTCTATACATTGACTCACTTGGTCTCTAACCTGCAATATGCACTTTAAGGTCATAATAAAAAAAAAAAAAAAAAAATAGAAAAAATAAATAAATAAAATTAAAGGTTAAGCACATTATCTGTTTTAGGCATAATATGTGACTACAGATTTAATATGCAACTATAGGTAATTCATAAATTGATATCAGAAGTATAAATATTGTCTTTATGCAGCGTGCCTTTCAAAAGTTTGGGGCTGTTTCAATTTTTCTTTATGTTTTGGAAAGAAGTCTTTTATGTTCGGGGGATGCATTTAACTACAATTAAAATAATGACTGTTTTCTACTGTAATATATTTTGTGTTTGTGAATGAGGATTTATGGAGTTTTGTGTGGTGAGATTTGTGTGTGTGAGAGTGTGTGAAGAGAGAGCTGAGGTTTCAGGCCTCCTCTGAATTCACACACACCGCATACAAATACGTTCAATTAAAAGCAGTCTATGAATGCTGAATCTGAAAGGAAGTTGACTTTTAATTATCCTGTCGTTTATCTCTCTTTGTGTGTGTGTGTGTGTGTGTGTTGTCTCTGTGGTGTGTACTCTCTTCTGGAGCTGTGATCGCCTCTGATGAGCTCTGGGCTGAATAATTGATTGGCGGCTCTGAAAGTTTGATGCTTTTGCCTGCAGGCGGGATTAACCTGCAGTCTGTCTGTCACACACACACACACACACACACACACACACACACACACACACACACACACACACACACACACACACACACACACACACACACAGCAGACGCCGACCCGGTCGTATCACCATCTTGGTGCTCATCCACAGAAGCTATATCTACACCCTGTGGCCCTCATTGAGAATGCACCTGCCGTACACAAACCCATGTTTTTATCATTTATTTACACATTTTCATGAATGAATGTCATTTTTGATGCTATAGTTCAGTCAAATTCATTTCAACTCGGTTTGTTTTGGCCTTTGGATTTTTACGAATGCTGCTAGAGCTTTTCTCAAAACTAACTTAACTTTTCCGAGCCATTTTTCCAATGGCTTTTGATGTTTTGGAGATTTTTAGTGCAAGTACAGTATAAAGTAAGTTCTTCTCAAATTCTCACTTCTGGAGTGTGTGATTGTGTGCCTACTCACTGCTTTCACATTTCTATATTCTTTGTCTTTCTTTCTCTTTTCTTTCTTTCTTTCTTTCTTTCTGTCTTTCTTTCTTTCTTTCTTTCTTTCTTTCTTTCTTTCTTTCTTTCTTTCAAAACCCACACGTACAATTCTGCTTAAATTATATCAATTGATAGTTACACTTTAAGAAAAATATCAGTAGAAAAATTGAAATGTGTAATTTTCTGCCAGGACAGTTTTCGTCAAGTTTAATGACATTTTGGTCACTTTAGTCACCAATTCTCACTATTAACTATGACTTTTCCCTCAATGAACACCTAATTTGCTTTTTTTTTTGCTTTTCTATTAATAGTTAGTAAGGTAGTTGTTAAGTTTAGGTATGGAGTGGATTAGGGCATGTAAAATATGATCATGCAGAATAAGGCAGTATGTGCTTTATAAATACTAATAAACAGCCAATATGCTAGTAAAATGCATGCTAATAACCAATTAGTTGATAGTGAGAATTGGTCCTTAAAATAAACTGTTGCTGACATTTCCTTTAACTCTAAAACACAACACAATAAAATGTGCTAAAAACAGTTGTGAAAAATCAATATGAGAAACTTATTCTTATTAACACAGTACATTGGCCACTATTTTATCAGACTTTTCTTAGAGTGTATATTTAAAGCGATGATGCCTCTTTATAGATTAAGCCAGTTCTGTGCCGCTAACTGCAAAAATAATGACTGTTAATAATCTACCAGGACTCTTAAACACTCCGCCCATCTGCCATTGGCTGGACAAACAGATAGACCCGCCCCAAACTCACGCCATTGGTTGAGTCATTGCTGCTTTGTTGGTCTGGTCAGATACTCAAACGAAAAGCACCACATTGTTTACAACCTGTAAGGATTCATTCTTAGTTATGGATGGAAGAAAGTATTTTAAAAAATACTCACGTTACAAAATTAAACTTTAAGTATATTCAAGGCTAGTAGTCTATAACTAGGCTACTTTATCAGAAGTGTGGCTTGACTGAACTCATTTTAAATTATGAGCAGACTGACAAACAATAGTTTCAAATGACTTTCTCCAACACGATTTCACATGCATACACAGTCACTGGTAACTGTCCTTGAAAAATGTCTGTCTCGTTGTATTCTTTTCCCATTGCAATGCTTCCTGGTTCTCTCTCTCTCTCTCTCTCTCTCTCTCTCTCTCTCTCTCTTGTATTTTGTTTCTTCTTACTCTTGTCCTTTCCTCTCGTCTCCCCATCCTGACCTCATTCTGCCCATCGACCTTTCTGCTGCTTTAACTGCCCTAACTGTAACATTTGCCAGCGGGTTTTGAAAAGTCTCTCTCTCATTCTGCGTATTTGTCACTTCGCTGATGTACGTCTGCTGATTTATTCATGATATGACACTTAATATTATTCACCATGAGAGGAGTCTGCATTCCAGAGTATCCTCTGGGCTGTGTGTGTGTGTGTGTGTGTGTGTGTGTGTGTGTGTGTGTGTGTGTGTGTGTGTGTGTGTGTGTGTTTGTTTGCGTATCTGGCATCAGGCTGTTTTCAGGGTTTATATTGGAAAATATAATGAGAAATTTAAAACAATTTAAAGAAAAAACAGAAAAATGTAATGAAACTGAGCATGAATCATTTTATATATAAATTTATAAACATTATATAGATAAAATAAAATAAATAAAAACAGAAAAATTAAAAAAATACAAATGACAAAAACTCATCAAAATTACTAAAACTTGAACTAAAATGAAAGAGAGAAAAAATATAATAATAATAATAATAATAATAATAATAATATAGATATATAAGAAAAGCTATAGTCCCATGCAGAAATGTAATATATGATGTATATTGCCCTATAAAGAAAAACAAGAATATTAAGAAAAGCTATAGTCCCATGCAGAAATGTAATATATGATGTATATTGCCCTATAAAGAGTGATATTGCCACAAGTTACCTATAAAGTGATATTTCATTTTCAAATACGTATCATCTCTGGGTAGATGAAATATGTTTATTACATATATAAATAAAATATGTATATGTACATATGTTAATAATATCTATATGATGATTTTAAAATAAATGTATTATATGTAGCAACCATACTGTATGTGTCAACAATATGCAACTTTAGTAAAACAACATATATATAAAAATCTTTGTTTATATATGTTTAAATCTTTTATATTTATGGGATATCAACATATACTGACAGGTTTTAGGATGGATATACATGTACATGACATACATGCCCAAAAATGTATTACACATATACAAGCATATATATTTGTATGGGTATGTATTTTATATGTTAATATATGAAATCATCATTATATATGTTTTTACTACATATGACAATATATTGCAGTGTAATGTGCATATTCATTTTGTGTATGGGATATAGTATATCAATTATACTAAAATAACACTGATTTGTAGTGAATAATGAATTAAAAGAAGGCAATGCGTGTCAAACATAACTCCTTCAATATTGTTCAATTTGGTTAATAATGAAGAATAAATAGGTGTAAACAAACTGTTGACTAGTAGTGCATCTATAGTTGCATGATGCATCTAGATACATACAACCAGTAATAAAAAATTAATAAAAAATAAAAACGTATTATTGCATTAAACCCAAGCTTATAGTAAACAAATGCTCATATCACATCAAAACACACATATGTTAGTACTTGTAGCAGGTATGAGTGCCAGAGGTGTGCCACTGAATCACTCATGACCGTTAGCATGTTTAATGGGATGAGTGTGTTTGTATGTGGGTTTGTGTGTGATTTTAAGATGACCTGTGTGGGAGGATGGGTGCTTTTCTGAAGGGTTTTTATGTTTAATTGAGCAGGCACTAAATGCAGCGTTGATGTGCATGTGACAGTGTGTGAGCTTACATGTGCATATGCATGGAGAGATGCTGTTTGTGTGGGAGAAACAGTTAGTGTGAGTTAGAGTGAGCCCAAAATATCTATTATGAGGTCATGCTAAGACAACACGCCGGCCAATCAGAGCCCTTTTCTTTCTACAATATGTTTCATGTCTTACATCATTACTACATTTAGTCTTTACTGCCCTTAATATATCAAAAATAGAACTGACATGTACAAACAGCATTCTTATTAGGAAAAAAAAGTGATTTGCTTTCTTCTATGGAACACAAAATTATGGAATGGAATTTCAGAAGAAGATGGAAAAATCTGATATCGTTGCCACAAATTAAGAATAAGATAAATGTGTATCCACATGTGTATCTCGAGTTGGCATGAAACAGAAATTCTGGCATGAACTTCTTGAAGGAGAACAAATGTAGAGCTGGACATGATTTTAAATTTTGGCCATGTTTGTACAACATTTCCCCCCTCATTTCAGTTTTGTTAAATGGTAGCCATAATTTTTATTCATGGTCATGATAATATCTTCTTGTGTTTCCTCACATGTCATCTCCAAACTAAAGCAGATGAGGCTGTCACACTGTAAACAAAAACAAAACAAAAACATAAAGTAGTCCACAAGATTCATATGCATTATATTCCAGGTGTTCTGAAGCCTTAAGGGAGGAAAGAGACAAAAAAATGTAAGTCATTATTGACTGAAAATCCTCCCCTCCACCGTAGTTGCTTCACAATCAGTTATGAGGAGGGTCCAAAATTAACCATACATACATATTTAATATGTATGTATGCATGTATGTGTTTGTAAGTAGGTCAGTTTTGGAGCTTGGCAATCCCTGGTCAGTGTACAGTTTGCTTTCATTGTAATGAAAAGAGCAGTTTGGAGTTTTCTTCGCCTTCCATGATAGAAAAGAAGTCATACGCGTTTGGAATGACATAAGGGTGAGTAAATGAGCTGACTTGGAGTTGCACATTGACCTTGTCCAAAACTCTATCTGAACTCGTTGTCTGCTACACTTCCATTCCATGGATTAACAGTCAAATTAAATTGAATATTTAGAGAATTTGGGGGAATTTCCAGAATAAGAAAGAACAGTCGTTATTGGTTGCGGCATCTGTCACGGCCTCATCATCAATCATGCCACTGAACTGGCATGTGTTAACAATTTAAACGTTCATTCGAGTCTTTGATGAATCTGGTCCAACAATTACACATTCAGAGCCTCGTAGCCTCTAAAGTCACTTTTCCGCAGTCAAAAGGATGGAGTGGGACGAAACGAAACAGACCAAAGGGACGAGAGAAGACAGACAGGACTGCAGGGCCAGAGGAAGCTAAAACCAGAGACGTGTGTGTGTGTGTGTGTATCAGAAGTAGTTTGAGAAGGACTAAGAGTGTGTTGGTGTGATGAGACGCGAGACTTCGCTCTGTGTGTGTGTTTTGATGTTGATGTTGAGCATGCACAGAGAAAGAGTGAGAGAAACGCTTGCCTTTTAATGTTATGCAACTTTGAAGACTGCACGTTTGAAGTTATGCATGAGTTGGACTCATTTCCAGCCCTTCCTGATTTTTTTCCCCTTTTTTGTTTTGTTTCTTGTTCCTTCGATTTCTTTCGGGGTCCTTTTACTAAGCATCATAAGTACAGCGTTTGAAGTGTAGCAGTTTTTCAAGGATATCTGCGGATGTGCCTGATCTGGTAATGGTCTGATTCCTGTTCATAACTTAATTGTGTCTCATAACTACTTTTT
The DNA here is from genome assembly GCF_018340385.1 of Cyprinus carpio. Classification (NCBI taxonomy): domain Eukaryota; kingdom Metazoa; phylum Chordata; class Actinopteri; order Cypriniformes; family Cyprinidae; genus Cyprinus; species Cyprinus carpio. The sequence goes on from NC_056590.1 coordinate 2,137,013, forward strand.
TTTTTCCCCCACACATCCAGAGTTTTATGGCTTTCTTTTTCTTGCTTTTTTCCAGGTCCAGTGGTTTATAAATTAATATGTTTGCAGTCTTTAAAGCTAGTGTGTCTAATTTTTTTCAATATTAAAATATGTTCTCCTATTCCAGTTTAATTTGCTGAGACAACTATAACTAAAACATTGGTGGCTTGTGCCACTGTGGCACTTTGAAAACACTACTGTGGATCTACACAACATTGACTTAATCAATGGCTCAATTCCCTTCATAAAATGTCCTTATTTAGTTATTTTGTAGTTCCATGGTGCAGTTTGTAAATTGCACACTTTACCTTTGGTATTTGATATTAACATATGTAATATTTGCTCAGATATCCATTGACAATGTTCACATCTTCTCCACACCACCTTCCAGACTCCTTATTACATGTTCCCTTATGTTCTGGTCCTCTGAAGTTGTGTATGCATATGTGTGTGTGTCAAGTTGGGAGAGGCTCTATATGTGATATGCACTTTTAATGAGCCCTATTAAATCAAGTGGCAGCTCCCCACAAGACAAAAAAAGAGAGTTGCTTGGTATTTAATAGTTCCACCACAAGCTTACATAAGCCTTTTAATTTCGCTGCGTTCTCGGCACTCATTTTTCCGGGCAGTAACAGGAGAGAAGTTTCCCTCATTTCACGGAGAGGCACGCAACAGCAATTAGCGGCTCTCTGGAGTCTTAATTAGTCGACCCAGAGATGCGGGCAATCGAGGACCACGCTCACGTTGGTCAACAGCCAAACAAAAATAGATAAAGAAAAGAGTAGCGCCTCCAATTAATGGGCAACTTCAAATGATCTATTGGAGAAAGTGTGAAGGACTTCACGTGTGAACCTGATGGGTGATATCAGAGCAGCAGCAACATGACAGACAGCGATTGCAGTCACTACGGCTAATGTAGCTACAAAGATTGAGCCACTGATTGTTATGGTGATGACTATCACTGTACAGACGCTTGCGCTAATGACAATGTGTCGTCATGGAAACAATAATGTTAATGACTGATTGTGAGATTGCTGGTGGTGAAGATGGGAATAACCTGCTAGTATTGTCTTTGCTGTGTACAGTGACTCTTTAGCATGGTCCGGTTACCCCTGCCGGTATGTGTTGTAAGTACATCATTACAGGGTGGGAAAGACCATTGATGGCCCCTCTGAAGTAGCTGTGTCATGATGAAATATGGAAATATGGATTTTCCAGCTGCTATCTTTGACATCACAGCTCAGAATAGCTAATAGGAAAGGGTTTGTGATTTTGTCATCTACCAGTCAGTGTTGCCATGATGTCATTTTCCTGTGGCTCAGAGTAATTGAGTGCTGCAACAATCCCTAAACCCAGAAACAAAATAGCATTTATTTTTTTTATTTTTTTTATTCCAGTTACACAAATTAATGTGTTTTTGGTTAAATGTCTGAAATAAGGTCCATGGTCAAAACAAGCTCAAGATATTTTCATGTTTTGTACAACATATACAGTAATACATCAGTGATGCCTGATTCAGGTAAACTCATCTACTCACTAGTCTGCTTTTACAGCCTTGAGTGTTTATACTTGTGCTTAAATAAAACTTTCCAACTAGAGTTTAAACTAAAATTGAAACAGATTTATCGGAAACATATTGGTGGGGATGTTTAAGTCTTGAGATCGTATTGTAGTTTGTTTATAGACTAACTTTAGCTGTTCATCCATCCAACCATCCATCTGATGTCTCTGTCCATCCATCCATCCATCCATCCATCCATCCATCCATCCATCCATCCATCCATCCATCCATCCATCCACACACATACACACACACACCCCACCATCCACACACACATCCATCCATCCATCCATCTGTTGTCTGTCTCTCCGTTCCATCCATCCATCCATCCATCCTTGCATATATTGCATATATGTATGACTACTAAAAAAAAGCCTCAAACAAAGCACTTAATATTTTTAAAAGCAGGTTTATCCACCTTTCAGATCTGAGCTGAGAATGGCTTTTTCATTCCAATTTGATTCCGGAAATAGAGCCAGTTCTTCAGTTCTGAAATTTTAAGATTTGAAACCACAATCTGTAAAATTAGCAAAAAATTTGCTGTTAGTTTTTCCGTACAATCATTCATAATTGAAAACTTTTCCCGTAATACTATTTTTAACATTAACCGATACATTAACTAACATTTAAATAACAATGGGCAATGCATTTGTTACAATATGTAATAATATTTGTTAATGTTAGTTAATTAAAATACAGCTGACCATTGCTTGTTAATGTAGTTAACAAGTGGAACCTATAATTCCTAAACCTTTGTTACTCCAGGTAGCTGCATTGCAGTCTGGAGATCTGATTTAAGCTTGTGATTTTCACAAGTGTTTTCCAATTTTTCTGCAATATGACTGTCAGTGTATCTCAGGGGTGTTGTCTGAGGCTGAGATACTTACACACCCACAGTTAACAGGGGTGTCAGGCAGATGTATACTGCATGTGTATATACGTGTACATATAGACATGTTGAATAAATTGGGTCACAGTTGCTACTGGTAATATCAGCTCAGCAGACAAGCTATGCTTTAACCTTATGTTGCATTTAAAAAGATGAATAGTACATTTTTCTCTTTTTATGAAATTGCATTTGTGTATGTATTCATTTTGCATGTGTGCCTATACTTTGCCCTTGATTTCCTAGACCTTGGCAGACAAAAGTAATAGGCGTGTGTGTATGTGTTAGCTTTGTGTTGCGTGAGAATGTGTGTGTGTAAACCGGCCACCATTACCGGCTCTAAGTGACAGCACCCTCCCTTGTTGGTGCATCTCTGTCTCAAAGACTAATGGCATGAGGAGAATCAATTACCACCCCACGCTGGTGCGATGGCAGTTGGGGGGAGTGAGGGGAGGTGGGGGTCTGTGACGGGTGTAACATACTACACACTGTCCTCGCCGCCTGCACACACAGCACTGCTAGGTTCATTTCAGACGTACTGGCCTAGAAGTCGCACCTCAGTGGAAGTTTGGCAATTAACAGCCAAAGAAACGTCTGGCAGTTCCACCCAGGTGTATTTGATGGGGTATTTCTGGAATGTTTGCCCTTGAGAGGAAGAGAGATCATTCGCTTACAAATACATTTACACACCTGAAATGCAAACGCGTACCTCTTCATTCCGATGCGGTCCCATCATTAAGCCTTGTGGGACGCCGCTTGCCTCAAAGGGCATTCCAAATGAACCAGAGGTACAGAAGACACATCCTTGCATCAGAAAGAGAGAGTCTTGAATGAGCAATGTCCCCTTTATTTTACAATAAAAAAACATAAATGATTTGATTCAATTGTTCATACATTTGTATAGCATGTTTCACAATACAAAGCTTTCTAAAATTGTTCAAACCCACAGGTGACAATGACAAGAAAAGCCCTCTAGAGGTTTACAGTAAGTAAAAATTGGAAAGAACTTTAAAATGCCATTTGAAAAGCCTGTCCTCATGCTGTGACAAAATATGTGCACGTGGGTGAGTGTAAGGTAAGTCTCGCACTTGAGACACTCTATTGTCGACAAACCAGTTTAAACATTTATCCTTATCCCAAGATTATATGAACATGCTAACTTGTGAAATCCTGGCTATGAAACTGGACTTGGCAGGAAGAAGGGGTGGACCATTTGTTTCAGTGTGCAAGGAATGGTGTATTATCACACAAAGGTGCGTTTATATAGACTTGTTAATGCTGCATTAATGTAATTACACAGGAACATTGGCAACTATGTATCACACACTTGAAAGCTGATTGCTGATTCTTATGCACAGTCAACAGATAACAGGATGTGCACTGACTGCCATGAGTCTGAGACTGAAATGCAAATGAAAAGCAGTGTATTTATTTGAATTACCAAAATTGAAACTAAGAAAAAAAAATTGTATAACCAAAATAACATTTCCTGGAAACACACTTATACGAATATGTACGCAAAAATAATTAGAGTAGGATTTTCATTTTTATTTTTTTGGAAAAAAGGGAAGCAATTTTCACTCAGAAAATTGCAAGTAAATGCAGAACATGTTTTCAAGTACAGACAACAATTCTTGTTGAGTTTATTTAGAAATTATCAAGTAAAGATTAAACACGATTGATTAATTACAAAACAAAACACTATATATATATTATATATATATATATATATATATATATATATATATATATATATATATATATTCACTGAAGTAAACAATACATTTTGAAGTAAAAAGACTAAAAGAGTATTTTTGTTGAATATACTACAATAAACTTTTTTAATAAATAAATAAAATATGACCAGAGCATTGCTATTATGCCAGTTATTTATGAATAATGGAAAATGTATGGTATCTCTTGAATTCAAAAGGACAATAATATAGACAACAATGATAAAATGCAAAGTTTGATATTTGATTTCACTCTTTTTCTCTCACTGTTCTTATATTGTGTTGTTGTTACACTTTTAAAGATGTATGTGGCAAAAACTTTTTGACAAAGACATACATAGTAGCAGGATGAATGTGAAAATGAGATCATAACATGTTTCATAACGAATGTTTGATACCCAAAATAGGATAAAAATTATGTTAAAAAACAACCACATTAAACATGTAGGATAAAAACATTATCACAACCCATTCACAGCCCAAACGTTTTAACAATGTAATTGTGCCTGCTTTGTACAGTAGTTATTGGGCCTCTTCGCTTAGCGCTGGTTCATGTGTGTGTGTGTGTGTGTGTGTGTGTGTGTGTGTGTGTGTGTGTGTGTGTGTGTGTGTGTGCATGAGAGAAAGAAAGAGACTGGGGAAAAAAATCAGCTGAAAGATTCTTTTTTGAGAACTTTAAATGGTTTGGCTTTTGATGTGAAGCATAAAGCCTTTGGGTTTCAAATGTCTTTGCCACACACACACACACACACACACACACACACACACACACACACACACACACACACACACCCTCAGCAACACATAAACCAGGTCTAAGAGGCTGAGCAAGGTATCTCTCCCCTGATCATAAAGATAACATTCAAAATGACCATCAAACAGATCAGAGTCGTTCTCACACCCACCACCCAGAACACCCGATGAGAGCAAAGCCTGAGAAACAAATCAAATGCACTATAGATAAGATTTCTGCAATGAAAATTGGGCTCATTCCTAGTTCATCATCAGTATTATTATTAAGATTTCCAATTATATTGCCTCTGGTTTTCAGACCATAAGAAACAATCCTACTCTGTCATTATACTAAATTACGTTTAGTGATTAGAGCACACTTATGGACTGTGACGGCTGTGGTAACCGGAGTAATCCTTCCCTTCAAAGTAATGCTCATTGACAAACAATGATGTCCATCCATCCCAGTTACTACAGTATTTTCTGGCAAAAGGACAGAGAATGGATTTTATCTTTAGATAAAGGGTGACTCCCCACATTGTGGAAATGACGTAACATTAAATGTCAAAGATAATCCTCACGATCACTGGCTGACGCTTCTGTAGCATTGTGTATTTTGGTGATCGTTCCAGAATTTCTAAAAGGAAAACCTGGGAGAATAGAACATCAGAAGGAACATCACAGACAGCCGAGATGATAGTGTTTCAAATGATGTTGGGTTGGGTTCATAAAGTGAGGCCAAATAAAGTTATAATTGGTTCTGAGTCAGTTGTGGAGTTTAAAATAATTTTCAGACAAATCTAAGCAAAGTCTTAAAAGGAATTATGATTACACTACAGTTTAAGGCAGCTTGGAATATGAACTCATTTTATGTGGGTAAAAGCACATGTTGGAATTCAGGGAAATGAAGAAGCAGACAAAATGGCCCCTAATCATTAAGGCTGGAATATTGGAAGCAATATTAAACTCAGCAGAACAGAAGGAAAGCATTTAATATTAGAAGCATGCAATGGAAAATGGAAGTACTTTTGGGACACATACCAGACTGAGCAATATTTTCATTAGATACAAAGGAGCATAAAGAAAAGTAAAATCACTCATAAGTGGAGTGGCACTAATTATTTTTACACATCTGAATGGGACATTGGAATCTTAACTCTACATTACATATCACAGGGACACATAACACAGCATTATGTGAGATTTGCCAAGTAGAAGAAGAGTAGAACATGCAATAATGTCATGTCCTTTATATGAAAGGAGAAATCTTATTGAAGACATCAGGATGGCATGAATTCACAAAAGTTAGCATTTTAGATACAATTAAATAGTTGTAATATAAATAAATATACAAATAAATAAATACGGAAGGAAGGAAGGAATGCAATAATAAAGTTAATTAGGATCAATGGTCTTCAATAAGGAATATTTGTACATATAGAAGTCATTCAGTAGGTGGTGGTATATACTTATTAAGTTGGTTTGCAACATAAAACCAAAGAATAAGGCTGCGTTACAGTCCAATTTTTTTTTATGCCCTTCACTAGCTAGCTTCCCTCCGTCTCGTTTACTGGGATGTACGTCATTGATTACGTTGCATGAGTGCCCAATACTGGCGGAACCCAAGGAATGGGCTGAATTTGAATGTCTTAAACCCTTGACCACTTAGAATCCGCTATGGAGTTGGTTTATTGTTTACATGTTTCCCCTTACAAATTTGTTTAGTGCAGCATTCAACATGTGTATAGGTATGCTTGGGCTGTTATAAATGTAAAAAAAAAAAAAATTATAATTTATATATTATAGAGTTGTTTGGGGTGGGGATAAATTAAACGTGATTTGCGATGACGTCATAGTTGTGTTGCAATGTGGTCTATGGAGCGGCCTGAAGTGTGCATATGAAGCAGACTCGCTCCCTCGGTCAAAATCGAAGTGGAACGTACTCCAAAATGGCTAAAGAGGGGAAGTGCTTAGGGAAGTTTGCAGTGTGTAATAACACATTTATTATTGTGCTTTACCAGTGGAGATACTGGGAGAATCAGTACCTGCATGGCCAATGTAATAGGAAGAACAACAAAGACCAAAAATAAAAAAACATAAAAAACGGTACAAAACCCCTGAATAGTTAACCTGGGTTTTTTTTTTTTTTTTGGAAAGATAATGTAATTAATTATTATGCAATATGTAGACTGTTGGAACATCATATACTGCAGAGATGATAGGTTTTTTTTTTCCTTTTGCTTTCTAAAACTCACTGATATTAGTTTTAAAATTTTAAAATAATATAATTCAGGGCAGATCACGGTGATCCACGAAGACAGATGGCATTGCAGCATCTTAAACCATTGTGTTATTGATGTGAAATTTAATGTACACAAAGAGCAGCAATGCTAAGGTAAATAACTACTGAATGCACCTTCAACAATTCTTTTAAAGCACTACATGAATTGGAACATAGACCGTGAGGGTCAAGGCAAGTTATGAGAGCTGTAAATTAACAGTATACAATAATACTTCCTTGAATGGAATAGTAAATTAGTAAGTGCAAGTTTAAGCACTGGCCTATAGTAGTCAGGTTGTTTAGTCAAAATGTAATTTAAAAAAATTGTCTTTGTTTGCTTCCACAGAAAATATACCAGCCTACAGGTTTGGAATAACACCAGGGTGAGCAATTGAACATAATGTTTGGGTAAACTATTGCTTTAAGAACATTCCTTTAATTCCTCTAAACACACAACAATAAATACCTCCAAATTGGTTTCAAATAGTTGAAACATGAGTCCTCCATGAACACATGAATGGACTTGATGGACTTGATGGAGTCTAAAGCTGTGTTTGTGTTGAGATAAAGATGTCACTGGTCATAATGTTTCTGCTTCTGGGGTTGGACAGGCTTTCGGAAAGTGATAAGTGTGTTCTGACTGTCATGGCTCTGAGGTCAGCATTTGAGACGCTGGTTTGAACCACAGCGTTTTACAAGATTCCAACTATGTGAGATGCTCCATACTCATCTCTGGGAAAGCCACCACAGTCCGGGTGGGACACTTCACACACACACACACACACACACACACACACACACACACACACACACACACACACACACACACACACACACACACACACACACACACACACACACACACTAAACGCCCTTCAAATGCATTGCAGGTTGATAGATAGTTTAGTGCTGGTACAGCCATATTTAAAGTCATATCGTAAAGGTTTGAGTATTTAGTTTTTTTTTTTTTGTGCCAAAAAAAAGAAAAGGTTTTTATGTTCATTTTCCATCTGTCAGAAGCTGTTAAACTGTTCATGAGCTCTTTAATTTTAATCTAAAGTCCTCATTAGAGGGTTAGTAACTACTAGTTATTTATTATTACACACACACACACACACACACACACACACACACCCATAATATATATATATATAACATATATATATATATATATATATATATATATATATATAATATATATATATATATATATATATATCTTTTTTATTTCAAAACTATTGAAGGGGTCATACAGTTTTCCTTCCTCTTTGGAGTGTTACAAGCTGTTCGTGAATAGATAAGATCCCTAAATTTGCAAAGACTAAAGTCTCAAATCCAAAGAGATATTCTTTATAAAAGTTAAGACTCGTCCACGCCCCCCTAAAACGCCTCGTTTAAACACGCCTCCACATGTCTATGTCACTGCGTGTGAAGATTTGCATAACACCGCCCAAATGTTAACATTTCACACTCGTTGTATTATTGTTGCTGCCACCGCCATGTCATGGAGACGCTGTTTCGTTGTGAAAGCGAAACTACTTCGTTTGGTCTTCCAAAAGAGGACACAACTAGAAATCAGTGGTTAAGTTATATTTACAACACTATTCCAGAACAGTTCAACCCAAATATTCAGATGTATTCAGCACATTTTGGAGGACGAGGAATGTTTCCTGAACCATAGCCTACAATGCTTCTGTACTCAAAGGTTGTTTCTATATAGTTGGGCAATTCCAACTTTGCAAGGACAATCTGGCACTTCTGACTCACAGTCTGTAAGTACATTTTCATATTTTAAGAATTTGCCACTGACGATTCAAATTTTGAGCAGTGTAGATTAGTGCTTGTTATTTGTCGTTTCTCCGATCACAAATGCGGACATGGTTTTATGTTTACGCGTCTCGATGCAATGCAACGCATAAAAACACAGTATAAGTCATTATAATCAGTAATTATGTGCCCACTGGATGCAACAAATGCCTCGTTTGTAATGGGTTTTATTGGTTTTGTCTCATCGCGCCGGGACACGCATCACAGAGGCGTAACATTTCTGTCACACGCTTGAGGTATTCAGCCAATCACAACACACTGGATAGCTGGCCAATCAGAGCACACCTCACTTTTCTGAATGATGAGCTTTGTAAAAATCGAAGCGTTTCAGAAAGGCGGCGCATAGAGGAGAGACAATAATATACAGTATGTGGAAAATAATGTGTTTTTTGAACCTTAAACCACATAAACACATTGCATTACACCAAATACACAAAATAATGTTATTTTTAGCATCGTCATATGAACCCTTTAAAGTTTGTCAGGTAACTGACTGATGCATTTCAATCAATCTTCTGTTTAATTTCAAAAGTTACTACTGGTCAGAGGCATCCATATAAATATATTATTATTATTATTATTATTATATATTTTTATGTACTGTAGAGTTACGTTTCCACTAAGTTTAATAGTGCAATACAAAACTGTTTAGTAGTGTGTCAGTTGTAACATAGTGCCTCATAAGTGTTATAGGGTAAGTTCCCAGCTAACACAAAGTGTTCTTCACAGCCATCACTAAGTTGTTGTTGTTGTTTAGATGTTATGTAAATGTTAGGACAAATATATTTTTAAAGTAATGTTTTTGGAACATTCTTATAACATTATCAATATTTTATATACATTGTCATAACATTGAGAAAAAAAAGTTCTTAGAACAACATTTACTTGTACTGGATGAAAGTTATCATAACGCTGAAAGGAAATGTTATTAGAATATAAAAAAATAACGTTCAAATAACATTATATTTTGGGAGAAAATAAAGTTAGTAGAATGGTGTAAGAAATGATCAAGTAACCTTTAAATAATCTTTTAATCAGAACAAGAAAACTGGACAATGTTCGCTTTCTTAGAATATTACAAATAATTGTTAAAATAATGTTATGTTTGGTTCAAGGTGGTAGAACGTTTTAAGAAACGTTTTCATGACCTTTAAAAACATTAAAACCACAACAAGAAAACTGGACATTTTAACATTATAGGAATATTTCAGGACAACGTTCCCACAGCGTTTATATAACCCAAATTTGTTACTTGTGTTCAGGGGTGCCGTAACGGGGGTTAAGGTTAGGACGATTCCAAAGGCCCGATGAGGACCCACCTCCCCAGGAACGCGATTGTGGAGGGGACCCGAGTCAATATGCTGGTCAGGGGGCCCAGAAACCACAGTGGCATCCCTGCTTGTGTTGTAACTTAAGCACAGCTGGTGAAACTGGCCCCCGTTATTTAAAAATAATAGTATCTATTCAATACTTTCTCATGATTACCTCACTATGAGAGGCCGGGTTCAATTTCTGACCACTGCATGGGCATCACTGATACGCAACTTGTTCAGGGTTTTGATGTCAGAATTCCAACGGTTTGGGAAGTAATTTGTGGCTTTTAGTTTATTTGTCTTTTTGCAGTGTAAAGGAAGTGTTGAGTTCTAAAAAAAAAAAAAAAGTTTGGGTCAAAAGATGTGGACTCACAATACGAGTCCTTTAACACACTTATTTAGAGATATTTATTGCTGCAGAGTCACTGCAAGGTTCTCACCTTCTCAGAACACATCAATCTCACTTTCTTATTTCCTCCATCTCTCTGAGTCTTTCCTGACAGTCTGCACTATGCAAAACCACACTGGATGGCCGACACTTTTCGAAACCCGTGGTGGCCAGTGATCCAGCCAACCAAACCTCTCTGCTGGAGTTTCCCAGGCTTAAAGGGAAACTTTTCCTTTAGAACTGTGTAAGATCTTAACCCATGTTTGTGAATTCAAAATACTGAGTGTATCCTGTCAACTTAATGATAAGGATTGAGAAAGCACACCCAGTATACTTACGGACTGTGCTTCTGATCGTGCAAGCTCTCTGTGGCATTGCTTTTGCGTCTACACATGTGCTTGAAGTAAGACTAATCACTAAGTTTGTGTTTATGCGTGTGCATGTGTGTTTGCGAGCGAGAGAGCGGTCGGACCCCGCCCTAAGGGACAGACATCGCACTGCACTGCATCCATCATAAAGTTTTTTCAAGATTTTTAAAGAAGCAATTTTAATATGCATGTGTGTATGAGAGTTTATTAGGAATGCATGCGTCTTTGTGTTTATGTGTGTCGGAGTGCGCTGTAGGACCCACCCAGGGGACAACAAAGCAGCACCTCATTTCACATGAAAAGCTGGAGGCTCGCAGGGAAGTGTGTGTGTGTGTGTGTGTGTGTGTGTGTGTGTGTGTGTGTGTGTGTGTGTGTGTGTGGTGTATACTGTCTCCCTCTTTCTTTCTCCTTTCTCTACCCCCTACCCCAACAACCCTTTCCAAATAAATAAGAATTTTTGATTACAGTAACAAGCCCATAAATTATGCAGGCCAGCAGCCGATGAAGAGCGTTTGAAAGACGGCCTGTTTTAACCTTTTCCTTCCTCACTGTCTGTCTCTCTCTCATGATGCAAGTATGAGCCGGTGACGGGGGGGAGAGTGTAGGGTAGTAGAGGAAGGGTTGGTTCATCTCAGGGTGGATGAAGATAGATGATGGTAAATTTTGGGAATGGGTCAAGTAGTGAAGCTGACTAGTTGATCTAGATTTCTAACTCATTTTTGTGCTAGATAAATTCATCTAAATGAACAATGTTTATAAAATTTGTTCTAAATCAGTGCTTCCTTAAAGTACATCCTTATGTCATACAAAACAAATAAATTCATAGATAGATAGATAGATAGATAGATAGATATTTTGGAGCAAACTTTGACTTTCATTTCTAAAAATGTCTCCTTTAAGGCTCCACAAAAGAAAGAATGTCATACAGGTTTGGAATGAGTGTGAGTAAATGATGACAGAATTTGCATTTTTGGTGAAGTGTCCGTTTAAGACAACTAGTCATTCAGACAACCCACCAACTAGTAAATTATGAATGTTTGTAGTTTTACACATCCCTTGTTCATTCACATCATAGCTTTAAACCTTGTGAAAGTGTGTTAGAGGGCAGCGTGTCCTTTGTGTCAGTAGCTGACAAGAATTCCAGCTTTAATCGCAAGTGTGTTGTAGATATTACAGTTGCATTCATTAGTTTGGTGCTAATTTTCAAAGTATTTTTGTAATGAGTGCACTCACATGAGATGGCGACTTAGTTTTCTATAGAAAGTGTTTTAATTATGTATGAAGCAGTTCACTCCACTCAATGTATAGACCACATGTGTTATAGAAACACGTACACAGCCATCTTTGGAATTCTGTCTTTGAACTTCAATTTCTGCGGTAGCTCTATAGACCATTTCAATGGATATTCAGAGGTTTAAGGAAGTGACGTATTTGTTCTTTGGTCGTTTCTGGTTAGTGTTTGAGCGCATTCAAAACAATGGCGGCAATGCTTGATGCACAGTGGGACTGCGATAATTAATAATTAATTTAATCCTGCTGTTTAATATGTCAAAATTAAAATCAGATCCTTGTTGTGCATTTGTTGGGTGCTCCCTCTGGCCTGGAACTAACATTAATTTATAAATAATCGGAAATGAAAGGGTTTAGATTTCAAAGAAATGCGCCTGGATTGCAGCAGTAAAGCAAGAAGCAGAATAGCAACTCGCAACTCTTGGATATACAGCGCACATTTCGATTCATGTAAGGAAATGTTGATGTTGTTGTTTTTCCATTTGATTATTTGTATTTATTTACGTTAACTCTTAAATTATGATGCAAAATTGTGCTTTCGTTATTGTTTACATAAATGCACCTAGAGGTTTGATTCGTGTTTAGTGAAAAAGGCCTAGCTTTTATTTCCATTCACATTAGTTGTCTAGATATCTTGTCAGCAGATAAATGCAGTGAGTAACACATTATAGAAATTTAGGGTCCAAAAACCAGTCAGTATCTGGTGTGACCACCATTTGCCTCACGCAGTGCAACACATCTCCTTCGCATAGAGATGATCAGCTTGTTGATTGTGGCCTGTGGGATGTTGGTCCAATCCTCTTCAGTCGATGTGTGGAGTTGCTGGATATTGGCAGGAACTGGAACACGCTGTCATATACGCCGATCCAGAGCATCCCAAACATGCTCCATGGGTGACATGTCCGGTGAGTATGCTGGCCATGCAAGAACTAGGACATTTTCAGCTTCCAGGAATTGTGTACAGATCCTTGCATCATGCTGCAACATGAGGTGATGGTCGTGGATGAATGGCACAACAATGGGCCTCAGGATCTTGTCAGGGTTTCTCTGTGCATTCAAAATGCCATCAATAAAATGCACCTGTGTTCATTGTCCATAACATATGCCTGTCCATACTATAACCCCACCGCCACCATGGGCCACTCGATCCAAAATGTTGACATCAGCAAACCGCTCACCCACACGACGCCATACACGCTGTCACCCATATGCCATCAAAAGTGAAAACTTTCACACACAAGTTAATAAAGAAAACCAACAAAGTGCCAGATGCCATCAAATGTGAGCATTTGCCCACTCAAGGTGGTTAAGACGACGAACTGCAGTCAGGTCAAGACCCCGATGAGGACGACAAGCATGCAGATGAGCTTCCCTGAGACGGTTTCTGACAGTTTGTGCAAAAATTCTTTGGTTATGCAAACCGATTGTTGCAGCAGCTGTCCAGGTGGCTGGTCTCAGACGATCTTGGAGGTGATCTTCTCTGAAACACCTTTGGAGACGGCTCATGGTAGAGAAATCAACATTCAAATCACGGGCAACAGCTCTGGTGGACATTCCTGCAGTCAGCATGCCAATTGCACGCTCCCTCAAAACTTGCAACATCTGTGGCATTGTGCTGTGTGATAAAACTGCACATTTTAGAGTGGCCTTATATTGTGGCCAGCCTAAGGCACACCTGTGCAATAATCATGCTGTCTAATCAGCATCTTGATATCCCACACCTGTTGAGATGGATGGATTATCTCGGCAAAGGAGAAGTGCTCACTAACACAGATTTAGACAGATTTGTGAACAATATTTGAGAGAAATAGGCAAAAAAAAAAAAGTGTTGTGTTTATAATTTTGTTCAGTGTATGTTGTATATGATGTGTCTCTGCTGTTGGTTGCAATATTGGTAAAGTAAATCCACACTTTGCTGAAGAAACGTTAGCAAACTCTTTAACAGCAACAACACCATGTACTCCGCCATTGTTGTGTATGTTTGTTTGCGCTTGCCTTTAAAATCGACACAAACTGCGCATGTCTAAATACCTAACACGTACTACGCACCATTTTCAAAGATTCCCGTATTGGGTGTTTACACGGAAACGATAACGGTGCCGTTTTCAAAAACTCGCACTTTGAAACCCGTTTTCAAAAATGTGTTTTCAGTCCCCAAAACGCTGTTGTTGTGTAAACGAACAGTAAAAATGCATAAAAAGTATACTGTTTTTAATATATTTTTTTGCTGGAACCTGTGATACTTTATACAGGATTGATTGATTGATTGAATCCTGGCAGGTTAAGACAGTATGTCTTTACTATCACATTTTTAATCAATTTAACATATTAGCAGAATGAATATTTAATATGAAAAATAAGTATGTAAGTGACACTGTTTGTCTTGCTTCAGTTTAACCAAACATAAGACTGATGTCATCCATTGTACAAATGATCTCAACTTTTCTGCTAAGGAGTTAATTGCATCCAGACTGCGATATGCATTTACCGCCATCTCTCGTGTATACGTACATAGCATCAATCAGAGCCGTCTGGAAGGCTACTTTTAATGTTCTTTGTAAGTTTGCGCCTCAGTCATATTTAAAGGGTAAAAACAATCAAACTTTATTTAAATAACTTAAATTTATAAATGCACCTAAAAGAACATCTTCGCTAGACTTGAAAAGTATGCAACTGTTTTGACAGATCTGAGATTTAAAAATGGCGCTACCGGAAATGCTTCAGGACCAGACATGCACAGTAGCGTTCCAACGACTTTGTTATTGTTTACATCCTCAAAATGGTCTAAAGCATCACTGTTGAAGAATAATTAGCTGATGAAGTGGATTTGCTTTATTGCAGAATTAAAGAAAGTTATCATTAGCATTGTAATGTTCAAAGTGGAAGGCATGACAAATGTCAGTAGACCGGGAAGATTTTAAAGCGAGCGGTTCGTTTATAAATTCGTACAACCTTGCCTTCACACTGAAATACAAGCCAGAAGACAGAAGACAACAAGTGCAGCACTGAAAAGGGGTGGAGCTACATAAGGGCTATTGGAACATGTTGAAATGACACGACCCACAGTGTTTCACTAAACTTGGGAGACAATCTTCACACCTCTGCAGATAAGATAGCAGCATACAGTAATGTGGTTTAATGACATAAAGGGTATAAAATTAGACAATGGAAAAGACTTATATCAACTTAGAAGCAGAGAGCAGTACCTGTACTACTGAAAAAGCTATGAAGCCAGAAGACAAAAATAAAAACAAATCTAAACTTCCGTAAAGCATATTCAAGGTGGAAAGTTTTGATGATGGAGAAAATGCAGAGTAGCAATGCTCAAGTTGCTTCTTTTTAGGTAAAGAAATAAAATAATATATATAAAAATGTAAAAAATAAAATCCACACACATATTTGCTCTATTAAATAATTTTACTGTAACTACACTACAAAATTAATATTATATTATGTTTGCAGATATTTAGGAAACATGCTAAGTTCACATACTCGTTTCTCTGAAAAACAATGCTACAGGCAGCTATTTGACTTTAACTGCATGTTCCGTGTCGGAATGTCTGTTTTTGTTTTGGTCTGTGTGACTCCACCCACTGGCAATTTACTGAATAGTATTTTGACATCCGCGTTGTCAGTTGGTGGAAAACACAGCGAACTGCAGACATGTAAGCCAGCAGACTAACTGGGTCAGAGACAGCAGATTCTACCCGAACCAAAAATCCTCAGCATCCAACTAAAAAGTTCTGTAAACGGGATTTTTAAAACACGGAAAAATCAGCTCATCAGCTTACAGTGAAAGCCTTGATGCCTTCCATTGTCAATTGCGCTTGTTCCTTTTGCATGTCTTCCAATCTGGGAACCCGCGTGAGCATCGAGTCTGAGGAGGAGAAACAACTCACTCCAATATTTTGAATTTGAACTGCAGTGCCCATTTCAATATTACATGCAGCACCTATAAAGTAAAACAGCAATACTAATGAAGCTTGTGCAAATTTCAAATCACAGCGACCGCTGGGATATTCAAACATTAGCACGACAGTATCATAACCCATGTCTGTGTAACATGAAATACATGTTACCACCCCTCCCCCTTTACATAAACACACACACAAATGAAGACACCACACACCCAAGTATTTTCACACACACTAAGACACTTGAGGCAATTTGGCGCCTTCTCGAACCCCATTTGCCAGTACAAAGAGGCATTGTTAGTTAGTAATGTTAATGAGCTCAATATGCCCTCAACTGGAATGTGTGAAAGCAGAGGCCCAGGCTGTGTGTGCGTGTATGTGTGCCCTCATTCCCACATCTTTAAAGGAGTTGCCACCCCCTCACTCACTCTCTGAACATGACTGGCATACAGACAGTTGGCGGAGGGGGCTGTCAGTTGAACACAAGCTAGCATGTGTTTGTGATGGTCATGTACATGGGCAAACACACAACAATTACACCAACTCCAAACACGGATGCACCATGGAACTTGACTTAGGTTTGATCATTCACCAGAATGCACAAACCTATCATGCACAACTGAGTGATTTACACAAGCAGGACAAGTTCCTGGTAGATATAATGATCAATCAACTATAGATCTAACCCTTATACCAGAGGGCAAAAATAGGGCTGGGAATAGTCAACTTACAATTCTTCTTAAAGCTTTTTAGAACTTTAAAGGTTAAATAAATGTAATTCCATTGCTAAATGATATTATAAAATATACTGTATACTGCAAGTTTTGCAAGAGGTGTTTTACCCAGACAATTTAAATGCCATAAATGCAATTCAAAAATAGTCCTTAAACAATGCTGTTAATTAAACAAAATGTGTGCTAACATATGTTATTCCTTAATATGTATTAAATATTTATTAAATAATATGTATCTTAACTACACGTTTTCAGGTGAACAACCAGTCAGAAACTAAAAATAAAGTATGAAAGTAAACAACTAACTAAAATGGTAAATATTTTACAAGGTGGTGATTTTAAATGAATTTGCACAATGCGGTTTGCACAGAAATTTAAGATATGTATTAATTAATAAATAATATTAGGCATGATGTCCATTATATGCAGTGGCGAGGCTACATAAGGCACTTGCCCACTCAGATTGATGGCTGGCTCGCCCTTTCAAATAAGAAAAAAAGAAAAATCCTGCATACATTAAAATAACTGCTCAAATATAGGGTTAAGTGATATGACGGTATATCGCAATTGCAAACTTGGGACATGCATTATGTTTCATAAAGTAACTGAGTGCAATAAGCAGTGAAAAATAACTCAGTGTGGTGCTGGCACCCCTTTCTCAACAGCATGCTATCGCAAAAACAGATCTCTTTCCTGTTTTATTGTAGCTGAATAAATTAAAAGTGTATTGCATATTTATTTGTTCTCTTGTGCTTGTAATTTGCTTCTTTTTCTTAATTTTAATAACAAAAATAAAATAAAAATAGCTGGTACATAACATTATCATGAAATGAAATGTCTCATACCATGAAATACGATTTTGGTCATACACTCTTAAAAATTCATAGAAGACCCTTTTTGTCTAGATGGTTCCATAAAGAACCTTTAACATCTAAAGAACCTTTCTGTTTCACAAAACATTCTTTGTGGCGAAAGAAGGTTCTTCGGATTATAAAAAGTTAAGAAAGAGATGGTTCTTTAAATAACCTTTGACTGAATGGTCCTTTGTGGAACCAAAATGGTTCTTCTATGGCATTGCTGTGAAGAGCATTTTAAGCACCTTTATTTTTAAGAGTATATCGCCCACCCCTACATGAACATACAAACAACATGTATGTGTGAATAAGTTAAAGTAAAAAATAAGTAAGTAGTAATAAGATCCTGGTGGATAAGTGCTGATCTTCCAGTTTTACTCTTCTATTCTGTTGCGAATGCAAGAGCTGTCAATATAAGCGAACAATCCAATCCGAGTGTGGTCCCGCTGTAAAACAGTGTCTGTTTACCCGATTGGTCTTTAGTCATTGTCCCATCCATCATACCTGAGATCTAGTTTCTATCCAACTGTTACAAATGACTTGAAAACACTGCATTATCATCATTGCAACGCGATCAGATCTTAGATGTTCAAAGCAGCATGTAATGTCACTCTAAAGGCTGGAATACACTACACAATAATAAACCCCAAAATACAGAGCCAGTCTGCAGACAATAATTGCCGAAAGTCAGAGCCAGTCTGCAGATTTCAGTGCACAGATTTCATAGAAAATCACGTAGTGTATGATGGTTAAGATTTTTTAGCTTTGAACTTTGATTCCATCCAGTCGGAGGACATCAAACATGTTTGATATTTTCAGGTGTTTTTGAACAACACATTCAATTTTCATTTAATTTTCATTTGTTATGCATCTGCAACAAGGCGTACACCTGTGATCTTCAGTCGTGTAGTGTATGATGCCCAGTTTTTCCTTTGTGACTGTTTACAAAGTCTGTTCCATGCTGAAATACACTGTTACCCAGTTCCACTCGATTTAAAATTTCTGGCCTCTCCACTGATATTAAGCGTGATTGCCAGAGAATGTTGCTTAGTTGTAGGCTGTATATATTTTTGATTCACTGAAAGGAACCAACTCATTATTTGTCATTTGTTCAGGAATTCGACTAAATTTGACTGGTTACACTGTAAGATTCTGATTAACAGAAAATAAATAAATAAATAAATCAGCTAATAAAAATCCTGCACAAGTATTACAGGAATACTCTTTCAGAATATTTTAATGCAGTGTTTGGTCACACTTTTGTTTGGGGACCAATTCTCACTATTAACTTTGACATTTGCCTTAATAAACTACTAATTTGCTGCTTTTTAATATTTAGTAAGTTAGTTTTTGAGCTTAGGTATGGGTTGGATTAAGGGATCTAAAATATAGTCATGTAGAAGAAGGCATTAATATGTGCTAATGAACAGCCAATATGCTAGTAATATGCATGTTTATAAGCAACTAGTTAATAGTAAATAGTGTTCCCTAGTTTGACGTGTTACCAATGTTATGTATAAACCCATTAAGTATAGCACTTTCAAAACATAGTTCAAAGCACAGCCAATATGCTAGTAATATGTGTGCTAATAAGCTTCTAGTTCTAGTGAGAATTGGTCCCTAAACGAGAATGTTAGCCGGTATTCAGTCAGCATCGGTAGACATGCGAGATAATCATTTCAGTTCCAGTATTTATTTATTTATTTTATTTTTTCTGAATTAAAATCCAGATCTTGGTTCCAAACATCAAAAAATCTTGAAAGGCGGAAAGTCTAAAATCAATATAAACAGAAGGTCAACCATATTGCTTGTCGCATGAGAACAAACCCCGCTGATTCCTTTGCATCAAACCTGCATGTTTGCGCTTCTGTTTACCAATTGATTACTCTATGTGCCTTGATCAGTGTTTATACATGACTAAATGTCTAAATGAAATCAGTTCACAGTACTGATTTAAAGTGGTTGTATCTCTTTAGGAAGCATACTGAAGTGCTCAATTCAAGTGGATTTCTTTTACAGTGGTTTTTGAAGTAATACAGAAGTGACATTCCTTTGGTGGAATGGACTTTTAATGAAATCTCTCAGGTTTCATTAAAAATATTTTCATTTGATATTTTCAATGAACAAATTTCTTGAACAAAATGAACAAAAGTCTTATGAGACATGAGGGTGATTAATAACAGAATTGTCTTTTTTTGTATGTGTGAACTATCCCTTTATTATGCAGAAAAAAAAAACATATTTGGAAATGTCATAAAAGACTGTATTGCTGTTAACCTTTTATTTTGGCTTCTTAATGCCTTAACAAGTGACAAATGCTTAAAAAAATGATGATGATGATGATGATGATGATGATGATGTTGATGATGCTAAAAAGAAAAATAATTTCAGAGAGGAATCAGGTGTGTGAATCACCAAACCTTCTCATGGACTTCTCTTGAACAGCACCAACACACAACACAAAAACAAACATTCACCTAAGACTTATTTTATATTAACTCTTCTGCAGCATAGGATTGGTGACGATACTCCAAAGAACCCAACAGCTTTCATCTTTCATTGTAGCTGCCCACTCCTCCAGCCCCCAAACTAAGTATTTGCCACAAGTTAAACTCTTTATTTGTGTGTGTTTTTACAATTTCCTTCTATTCTCGTGCATGTGGCTTTATTTCTTCCCTGCGCTGCTCTCAGGCCCCAAAATAGTCCAAAAAGTCTCTAGTTATGAAAGAATTTCTCTGTTCAAAGGGAATATCTGAAACCCTGAGCATTCAGTTCCGTCTGGCTTTGGTTTTAACTTTATGAGCGATCTTTCATTCTGGTTTGGTCTTGTTTTCCTCTCCAAAACTTTCTCTCTCTACCCACTCTCTGTTTTTCAGCAGACACCCCTAGCCATTAAACCATTTTTTTTTTTTTTTGCTCTTTTCGGCCAATTTATGTTGGTTAATTTAGCATAAAACGAGACAGCATCCGAGCCAGTGGTAGCGGTGGAGGCCTTGTGCTGGCATCCGCGAGATGAGCACCGTGTGTCTCGCGCTGCGAGGGGCTGCGGGTGGTCCGTGCACGGCAATCATCACACGCCACAGCAGTGGGAGACTGAACATCACGCACTGGTGTCTGGAGAAAAAAAGATGTTTTAAGAAAAACTGATAATTACACTGTGCAGGATTGAGTCCTAATGTACACGTTTTCATATAACTGTAGATTCATCATGCAATGGTTAAAACTACATGGTTATTAAATATATCTTGATTTTTTATTTTTCTTGTGCTTGTTGTACCTTAATTTTAATCAATTGTAGGTTTGCAGTCATAATAATGTACACTCCACCAGATTAGGGTTCTTCAGCTTGTAATAGCAGAACTCTTTTTTTTTTTTGGTCCAAAATAGGACCCTTTTTATAAGGTTCTGAACTGTGCTTTGAAAATATAGCATGCATGTATTAGCATGCAAATTACAAGCATATTGGCTGTTTTGGCAGTTTGCGGGTCTGGAGCCTTCAGGTGTGTGTTAACACAATGCCAAGGAGGAAAGACATCAGCAATGATCTTAGAGAAGCAATTGTTGTTGCCGTCAACCTGGGAAGGTTATTACGGCCATTTACAAACAATTTGAAGTCCATTATTCCACAGTGAGGAAGATTATTCACAAGTGGAAGACATTCAAGACAGACACCAGTCTTCCCAGGAGTGGACGTCCCAGGAAAATTCACCCCATGGTCAGACCGTACAATACTCTGAGAAATTGCAGACAACCCAACACCTCAGACTCTACAGGCCTCAATTAACATGTTAAAGATAAAGTCTAAAGAAAGCCTATTCTTTCTAAAAAGAACATGACTTTGGGCCAAAATTGGGTCATGCTACAGGACAATGATCCCAAGCACACCAGCAAATCAGGATAGCTTAGGTTTGCAAAGCTGCTTCTGAACAGACCACAACAATTCTAGAACAATGTCCTTTTGAATAGACCCGAACCAAAGTGGAGATGCTTGGCCATAATGCACAGCGCCACATTTAGTGAAAGCCAATAGAGCATATCAGCACAAACACCTCATACCAAAAAAACATGTTGGTGGAGGGGTGATGGATTTGGGCTTGTTTTGTAGCCACAGGACCTGGGCACATCACATAGTCATTAATTTGATCATGAACTCCTCTGTATACTGAAGTATACAATGATCCCAAGCACACCAGCAAATCTACAACAGAAAAACTCAAAGCAAAATTGGGTCATGCTACAGGACAATGATCCCAAGCACACCAGCAAATCTACAACAGAGCGGCTGAAAGCAAAAGAATCAAGGTGTTGCAGCAGTCCAGTCAAAGTCCAGATCTCGTCCTGACCAAAATGCTGTGGTGAGAGCTATGCATCAACAAGTGCTCACAAACCTCAATAAACTAGAGCAACATTAGGAGTCGGCCATAAAGTCATAGACAAAAATGTTACTTCAAGTTATTGCTGCTAAAAGTGGATCTACAAGCAACTGAACCATAGGGTGTCCTGAATTTGTTACCCATTTCTTTTCCATATTGGCCTTATTTTTGCTAAATAATCACACCGTATGATATATGGGGTTTTATTTTCTAAATTTTAAGACCTGCCAAGGACCAGATGTTTTTTTAATCATGTCCCGATACTGAAAACCATGGAATACAGTAGGGTGTTCTTTTTTTTTCACATGACTACATATATGTATATGTGTACACTACTGTGCAAAAGTCACAAACACAAAAATGCTTTTAAGCCAGTTATTTATATCTTTTGATGTGTGTCAGTAGGAAATATAATTTTATATTTCCAAACTTTCGTTTTGCCATCAATTACATCATACTCCTGAGTTCCCTCATGCATTTATGCACATGTACACCCTTTAAAACGGTGCTGATTGTCAACATGCTGGAATATATAAGTTTGTCACAGGAGATGAGGGTTTTAGTGCAAGGATTATTTACAAGTGTTTCAGTGACAAGGTGTTGCAAGGAGGTTACAGGAGCTAGTAGATAATCAGATGGAGTCAGCTTATGTAGTTCACAGGAGATCGCCATGAGGATATCAGAGGATATGGCAAAGACAGGATGTAACAGAGGTCAGGCACCAGGGTAGTGAACAGTAGACCGGAGAGTGAGTTGAGGTGTCTTTATTCTGGTGAGTGATTACTGGGTGCAGGTGCAGGTGATCAGTACTCCGGTGATTGGGATCGTGCTTGAGAGTCAGGTGCAGATGATGATTGCCTGACATTACCCCCTCCTCCAGAGGCGGCTCCTGACACCCTAACGCGACGACGAGGGCAACCACGACCTCTGGCTGCGGGACGATCAGGATGTTGTCGATAGAACTCTTCAAGTAGCATGGGGTCTAGAATGTCGTCCCTGGCCACCCAGGAAAGTTCCTCTGGTCCGTACCCCTCCCAGTCCACCAGGTATTCCAGCTGGGCACCCCGTCGCCGCGAGTTAAGGATCTACTTCACCTGATAGATGGATGGTTGTTCTAGGACCTCCAGAGGAGGGGGGTTCTTGAGGTTCCGGGGCATCTGTAGTGGAGGGAGAGAAGGGTTTTAGGAGTGATACATGGAATGAGGGGTGAATGCGGTACCTGGGTGGTAATTGGAGCCTGTAGGTGACGGTTAACCTGTCCAAGGAAACAAAGAGGGTTGGTAACCAAGGATGCATCAGCTTCACCTGGAGACGCTGATCCCGTAAGGACAACAACCTTATCTCCTGGTGGTTGGAGTGGTGGCACGTCAAACATGCAGCTGGCCTTGTGATGTGATTCTGTGCATACTCGGCCCAGGGAAGAAAATGGTTCCAGCTGTGCTGGTAACCAAGGATGCACTGGAAGGATGTGAGGCCAGTGGTACGTTGTCGGAGGGAGTTCTGTGCATACTCGGCCCAGGGAAGAAAATGGTTCCAGCTGTGCTGATCATCTTGGCAGTATGCCCGGAGGTACTGTCCGAGTTCTTGGATCTTCCGCTCAGTCTGGCAGTTAGTCTGCGGATGGTACCCAGAAGATAAGTTGACTGTCACTCCTAGGAGATGGAAGAAGGCTTTCCATACCCTGGATTTGAATTGTGGACCCCAATCGGACATGATATCCTCTGGTAGACCAAAGTTGGGCAAGACATGATTTAAGAGATGTTCGGCAGTTTCTAGGGCAGTTGGTAAACCTGGTAGGGGAAATAATTTGCAAGCTTTTGAGAATCTATCCACAACAACCAAGATGCATGTGTTACCTTCAGAGTTGGGCAGGTCAGTGACAAAGTCAATTCCCAGATGGGACCAGGACCTTCGAGGAACAGGTAGGGGTACCAATTTGCCTGCCGGGAGCGGACGTGGAGTGGAAGACATTGCCGCTGGGACCGGGGAACCTAAATCCTCCCTTCTGGGCCTCCCAGCGGAGCAGGTTCATGCTGGGTAGCAGCTCTGATGTCCTCGTCCGTGCTCCACATGATGGGGCTGACAATCATGGCTGGATGGAGTATAGGTTCGGGGTCCGAAGGAGTGTCCAAGGAATGCAGATGGGAAAGAGCATCAGCCTTGCAGTTGTGGCTTTCAGAGAGGTAAGTGATGGTGAAATTAAATCTGGTGAAGAACAGGGCCCAACGAGCTTGCCGGGGCTTCAGCTATGGGCTTCATGGAGATATTGTAGATTTTTATGATCAGTGATTACCGTAAAGTGGTGGTTAGATCCCTCCAGCCAATGTCTCCATTCTTCTAGAGCGAGCTTGATTGCTAACAGCTTCCTGTTCCCAATGTCATAATTCTGCTCCACTGGGTTCAGTTTCCTGGAATAGAAAGCACAAGGCTGGAGGCGTGGGGGCTTACCGAACTGCTGGGATAGCATGGCTCCGACTCCGGTGGTGGAGGCATCCACTTCTACCATAAACGGTGACTCAGGATCCAGGTGACGAAGGATGGGAGCCGTGCTAAAAGGCGTTCTTCAGATCTTCGAATGCTTCTTGGGGCGTGGAAGTCCAGGACAGGGATTTGGGCTTCCCTCTAAGAGAGAGGTTAATGGTGCAGTATGCAGACTGAAATCTTGGATAAAGCGTCGATAGAAGTTAGCAAATCCTAAGAACCTCTGGAGTTCCTTCACAGATTGTGGAATGGGCAAAGGTGGAAAGAGTACAAAAAGATTTTACTCAAGTAAAAGTACCATTACATTAATACACAATTTTACTTAAGTACAAGTAAAAGTACCAGTTTTAAAAATCTACTCAAGTAAAAGTAAATAGTAGCTCTTTTAAAATTTACTCAGTAAAAATTACTTGGTTACATTTTAACAGTGTGAGGGAGGCAAAAATGGGACAGGCCAAGGGTGTCAAACTCAGTTCCTGGAGGGCCACAGTCCTGCACAGTTTAACTTAACAAGCCAACACACCTTGATCCAGCTAATTTAATCTTTTAGGCTTATTTGAAAACTACATGATGTGTGCTGGAGCAGGGTTACAAACTAAACTCTGCAGGGCTACAGCCCTCCAGGAACTGAGTTTGACACCACTGGGATAGGCCTATTAATCTCAAACTAGTTGTTTTTAAAATGAATCAGTTATTTAGAATAAGACATTTGGGCTGTTACCAAGCAAATCAGTATCAACAAACTCATCTTTTCAGTGCAGAAGAAATGCAGAAGCTTCATCGAAAGGAATGTTGCTCAGAGAGATGTAAAACTCACTGTTTTGGTGCTGGTTTGGAATGCATTTTTGTTGCAGTTACAAAGCATGAATAATGTTTTCATATGGTGACAAAAAATGCAAGTACTCATTTGAAATAACTTGTTTATAAAAAACAAACAATAAAAAAAAAAAAAAAAAATTACTTTAAATGTGAAATTAAAAAGGCCAGTATATATAAGTCATAAATTATGAGTCATTGCGATGAACCGAATCATTTAAACATATATTAATTCTTAGGAACGAAACACTGTCATATATATATACGCAAAACTGTGCTTTGGTGGCTATGTTTGGAATTATTTTTGTCGTAGAATAAGCAAAAACATAATATGGTAATATAAAACGCAATATTTATATAACTTGTTTATGATATATAAAAAAAAAAAAAAAAAAAAAAAAAAATTATATAATCATTATGATTTTTGGAGGAAAAGACGGCATTCTTTGTGTGATTTTGATTTTTCTATATGAAATGATATAAATGTAAATTTTCTGCCCCTATATCTTCAATTTTGTGATCATTCTAAATGCATTTTACAAGACTGAATCACACAGTGAAAGAAAGCACTATAAATAAGCGTGCACATCATTAAAACGACAATTATGATAATCGCAGATGATATAAAATCGCTCATTCCGCACCCCTGTCTTTTTGGAAAATTTGTGCAAAACCTTTTGCTTAATTATCTAAACTTCATTTTAACCACCAATCCAACGATGCAATTATTTAGCTTACCTCTACATGCTTGTGAAGGGTTGAGGTCTTGTCGAGATTTTATAAGCTCCTAGTTTGGTCTCCCTAGCTAAGCACAGCTTACACTGCATAATAAAGCATAAATATGGCCAGGGGTTCACTTCATTTTGTTCGAGTTCAACTTCAGAATATGGCGGGGTTTCGTTTTTTAGCAGTGTCTGCACCACTAATGCCTGTTTTGTCCGTCTGCATCTTTCTTGTGATTTTAGCGCCAGTTTGCCCTCTTGCCCATTATTTACTGCTGTAGTTTCCAGGGAGTGATTTTTTTTAACTCCGTAATTAATGTGTTTTAAAATGTAGCGAAGTACAATACTTTAAACAAAATATACTCAAGTAAGAGTAAAATTACAGATTTTAAAGATTACTTTAAAAAGTAGAACTACACAAA
Organism: Cyprinus carpio; assembly: GCF_018340385.1. Taxonomy (NCBI): domain Eukaryota; kingdom Metazoa; phylum Chordata; class Actinopteri; order Cypriniformes; family Cyprinidae; genus Cyprinus; species Cyprinus carpio. Next base: position 2,163,726 of record NC_056590.1, read on the forward strand.
AAAGCTACTCAATTACAGTAACACGAGTAAATGTAATTCGTTACTTTCCACCTCTTGGAATGAGCCATTCCTTAATGGCAGATACCTTCCCCTGGTCCATCTGGATACCTTCAGGGCTGATGTTGTACCCGAGGAACTGTACCGTGGAGTGATGGAACTCACACTTCTCCAGCTTCAGGAAGAGATTGTGTTGTCTGAGCTTCTGGAGGACCTGCGTCACGTGGTGGCGATGTTCGGCCAGATTAGATCAGGATGTCATCGATGTAAACTATGACTGACTTGTGGAGGAATTCCCGGAACACCTCATTCATGAAACCTTGGAAGATTGAGGGGGGTGTTGGAGGCGAGTCCATACGGCATAACGCAGTACTCGTAATGACCAGAAGGGGTGATGAAGGCTGTCTTCCATTCATCCCCTTTGCAGATTCGAACGAGGTTATAAGCGCTCCGCAGGTCCAGCTTGGAGAAGATGTGGGCACCACGGAGTTCCTCAATGGTGGCAGGCACCAGGGGAAGTGGATACGGCAGCTTGACTGTCTGCGAATTCAGGACTCTATAATCAATGCAAGACCTCAAGCCCCTGTCCTACTTGCCCACAAAGAAGCTGGAAGCAGCTGGTGAGCTGGATGGTTGGATGAATCCTTGCTTGAGGGCCTCCTTGATGTAGTCCTCCATAGCCTTGCGCTCCGGGATGGAGAGTGGATATACTCACTGTAACGTTGTAACAACATCACTCCCAGTTCTCTTAACCATGGCCTGTCAGGTGGTAAGTGGATGGCTGCCTGTTTGCTGAACACATTCTGGAACACCACATAATCAGGTGGGATCGTTGGAGCAACATCAGGCTCAGGGCTCTTGACGAGGGTGGAAGCCACTTGACACTCTGGAGAACAGAAACTGGACAAGGAAGATCGGTGATGCAATGTTGATGGCAGAACAGACTCCAACGAATTCTCACATAAATCCCACCTGATTTCCGGAGAGTGTAATGTGAGCCAGGGGCGTCCCAGGATGATATCGACCATGGGTCCCTCCACCAGTACCAAGAAATGCATACATCTCCTCCAAAAGAGGCCCTCTTGAGTTAATGGGGGTGCCTGAAACTTAACCCACCCTTGTCCTAACGGCTTTCCTTGGATAGTTTCAACTCTGAGCATGCCGACAGAGTGGCAACTGGAGGCGGCTTAGGAGGCGCTGTGAGATGAAGTTGCCAGAGGAGCCCGAGTCCACCAGGGCTGAAACAGAAACAGTGCATTCTGGGGTGACTAGTTGGACTGGCATGGTGGTAAGCTTGGAAATTACAGAGTTCTGTTGGGTAGTACTCACCGAAGGACGTGGGGGTTTTACTGGCCAGGCACAGATGACATGATCTGGCAAGGCACAGTAAGAGCAGAGTTCTGCTGTGAGTTCGTTTGTGTTCTTCAGTTGATAAATGTGTGGATTCCACTTGCATGGGTTCTGATACTAGAGGGCTGTTAGCGGGAGAACCAGACTGGTGGGCAGCTTCGATTGGCCAAACAGCTAGGTGCTGTGGAACACAATTGGCCTTTAGCATAAAGTTCTCCAATCTGATGGAATCTTCGTAGATCGCCATTTGTGCCCGGATCTGTGGATTAAGTCCTTGATGATAGGTGCTTATAAGCGCTGCTTCGTTTCAACCGCTAGCCACCGCCAATGTTCAAAACAGGATTGTGTATTAACTGGTCGTTGTTTCTCCTTGACGCAACCGCAGTAGTTGATCTGCCGTGGAGATTTCTTCCGCTGATGAGCTGAACACTTCTTTAAAGTGGGCGGTAAAAGCTTCAAAAAAAAATTTATAATGGCACTGTTCACATCCCATAAGGCTTTTGCCCATTGCAGGGCGTGCCCAGATAGAGAAATTAAGAAGTCTACCTTGGAGTGATCGGTGGAGAATTTCTGCGGTTTTGCCTCAATGTACAGCGATACCTGTAGAATGAAACTGCCACATCCAGCTGATTTCCCCACATATGACACAGGCAGCGCCATGGGATTGGCGGAGGCAGATTGGGAAGTGGATGAAGCAGTGAGTGCTGACCGGAGGAGGTTGCCCAGTTCCTGCAATGTAGGTCCAGTTTTCTGTCACGAACCACTATGGAGACGGAGGGTTTAGTGCAAGTGAACAGTTTATTTACAAGTGTTTCAGTGACAAGGTGTTATTGGGTTGTTGAGAGGTTAACTTCCAGAGCTCTGGAAATAATCAGATGGAGAGTCAGCTTATGTAGTTCACAGGAGATCGTCATGAGGATATCTGAGCACATAGCAAAGACAGGTTAGTAAAAAAAGCCGATCGGGCACCAGTTCAATGGGTAGTGAACAGTAGACCGGAGTACTGAGTTTGAGGTGTCTTTATTCTGGTGAGTGATTACTGGGTGCAGGTGATCAGTACTCTGGTGATTGGGATCGTGCTTGATGAGAGTCAGGTGCGGGTGATGATTGGGGTGGCTGTGACGGTGAGTTCCTGACAAAATGTATATATGATATAGAGCTATATACAGGTGCTGCTCATATAATTAGAATATCATCAAAAAGTTGATTTATTTCATTAATTCCATTCAAAAAGTGAAACTTGTATATAATATTAATTCATTACACAGAGACTGATATATTTCAAATGTTTATTTCTTTTAATTTTGATGTTTATAACTGACAACAAAGGAAAATCCCAAAATTCAGTATCTCAGAAAATTAGAATATTGTGAAAAGGTTCAATATTGAAGACGCCTGGTGCCACACTCTAATCAGCTAATTAACTCAAAACACCTGCATAAATGGGTGCACCTTGCACAAGGAGGGCAAAGGAGGGCACAAAAAAGGTCATTGCAAAAGAGGCTGGCTGTTCACAGAGCTCTGTGTCCAAGCACATTAATAGAGAGGTGAAGGGAAGGAAAAGATGTGGTAGAAAAAAGTGTACAAGCAATAGGGAGAACCGCACCCTGGAGAGGATTGTGAAACAAAACCCATTCAAAAATGTGGGGGATATTCACAAAGAGTGGACTGCAGCTGGAGTCAGTGCTTCAAGAACCACTATGCACAGACGTATGCAAGACATGGGTTTCAGCTGTCGGATTCCTTGTGTCAAGCCACTCTTGAACAACAGACAGCGTCAGAAGTGTCTCGCTTCAAAAAGGACTGCACTGCTGCTGAATAGTCCAACGTTATTTTCTCTGATGAAAGTAAATTTTGCATTTCCTTTGGATATCAGGGTCCTAGAGTCTGGAGGAAGAGAGGAGAGGCACACAATCCACGTTGCTTGAGGTCCAGTGTAAAGTTTCCACAGTCAGTGATGGTTTGCGGTGCCAATGTCATCTGCTGGTGTTGGTCCACTGTGTTTTCTGAGGTCCAAGGTCAACACAGGAAGTTTTAGAGGACTTCATGCTTCCTGATGCTGACCAACTTTATGGAGATGCAGATTTCATTTTCCAACAGGACTTGGCACCTGCACACAGTGCCAAAGCTACCAGTAGCTGGTTTAAGAACTATGGTATCCCTGTTCTTAATTGGCCAGCAGAAAATCTATGGGGTATTGGGAAGAGGAAGATGAAATATGCCAGACCCAAGAATGCAGAAGAGCTGAAGGCCACTATCAGAGCAACCTGGGCTCTCATAACACCTGAGCAGTGCCACAGACCGATCGACTCCCATGCCACGCCACATTGCTGCAGTAATTCAGGCAAAAGGAGCTCCAACTACGTATTGAGTGTTGTACATGCTCATACTTTTTTATACTTTTTAGTTGGCCAAGATTTCTAAAAATCCTTTCTTTGTATTGGTCTTAAGTTATATTCTAATTTTCTGAGATACTGAATTTGGGATTTTCCTTAGTTGTCAGTTATAATCATCAAAACTAAAAGAAATAAAACATTTGAAATATATCAGTCTGTGTGTAATGAATGAATATAATGTACAAGTTTCACTTTCTGAATGGAATTAGTGAAATAAATCAACTTTTTGATGATATTCTAATTATATGACCAGCACCTGTAGAATGCACTGCATGTTAGCTTTTGTAGCCATGAGCATGATCTATTTAAGTCTGCATGTCATACTAACAAGAAGCTCTGCTTCTAACTAGTGGTTCAGAATTTTTTTTACTATATTGGCATCGGCCGATAAGTCTTTCCACATGGCCGATGTTTTTCAAAATGTATTATGACACCATAAATTGCATTTATGCTTCTTCTTTAGGACAAGCCACTCAGATGTGAAGCCAGCACCTGACAGACAGTAAAATGATCAATCATTATTCAGTTTTTAACATGATGCTATCATGATTCAAAGTAACACTACAACAACAATCAAACTCGCATAAAAAACATATTCAATACATCAGATCCGCAGTCCAGCGGCAGCTCCGGTGGGAGACACAGATGTGACATAAACAAATTCAAACAAAATTGAAAACGTGTTTACCTCACAAACAATCGTAAAAACCCAGCGACTGCTCATGTTCAGGTGTGCACATTGTTCTTGGGTGCTTCTAAACAAGACACTGTTTTCCGGTCGACTCAAAAGCCAGTGCTCTCCAGAATGAAAGCTGGGTCGACATGAGAACTCTAAGTAATAATAATAAGTTTGAATTCCTTTATATGTTTATAAAAGGAATATCCGCTGTATTTGATTGCCCATGATTGTATTATACCTTTTCGTATGTTCCAGTCTTATTTAATGCTGCAATCAATTACAAACAACCAAGCAATTAAACACACTCATTCATCCATTAATTAAAATAAACAAAAAATAAAAAATATTTTTTTTTATTAAAATATATATTTTGCTGACTTACTTACATTACTTACATTATCCCAAATGTTTCGAAGAATGTTTAAATCCAGAGAAATAAGCAATTTTAACTAGTGACACATACCGTGTCCATGGTGTCATTGTGTCCCCTGCTAATGATGTCATAACCCCTCGATTTCCGGTTTTGTTTTGTAGAAAACATGGAAATACCAAAGAAGCTTTAATATGTTGTACGTTTTAATAGACCGGTGACGACCGCACAGAGTAGCATTATAACAGAACTTTCAAATGTATCTAGTATAATAAAACAGCGCTGCTTCCTACCTTCCTACCTACCGTATTGTACATAAAATACGTAGAATTACACATACTATTTTTTACATTAATTTATGAATGTTAGGAAGGCTGCATTAAACCTGGTTCATTTAAGTGTTACCTCTGTTGTTTACATTTGAATTGTTTAGGTTTTATTTATTTATTTATTATTATTATGTATTTATTTTTTGTAGATGTTACAGCAAAAGAAAAGGCTACACTAAATGTTACCTCAATTGTTTACATGTTTTTTTTTTTTTTTTTTTAGGTTTTAATAAATATTTATGCACAATAAAAGTTGATTTAGTTTCACCAATGTTCTGCATGTCTCTCATTTATTGTAATTACATGTATTATATCAGCCTCATGTCGGCCAATCAGCCAGATTGATTTCTCTATATTGGCCATTAAAAATCTGGTCAAGAACTGTAGTTGGTTATGATCAAACTTGTGACCATAGATGGCTACTTTTTGGAAACACACCTGTGGTTGGGAAGGTTGAATGGTAGATGATTGTCACAGTGCAAAAGATTATGTACAGAAACACCTGCACTGATTAAACTTCAGCATGAAGTGTTGTTTTGTTTTGTTTTGTTTTGTCTTGTTTTGTTTATTGACTGGCTGTTTGTACAGTACATTTTACCACATACTGGGTACTAAATTAATAAATACACATGAAATATGCATTTGAGTTTAAATTATTTTGTTATGTGACAACAAAGAGACAAAGAGGTAAAAGAGACTTGAACACAGCTACTCATGAAATCAAAGGTAAAGTGGGGGATAATAGGAAAATGGGGCCAGTTATACTGTTTAGTGTCACTGAAGAAAAGTATTTGACTACAGAATATTGTGATCAGCCAACCAACATCATGTATTCCAAAGATCCATGTAATAAGTTCCTACATATGCACAAATGTAAATTCACATCGGCTGGCTACGGGAACCGTTCCTCCACAGACACACAAGGGTCATTGTGTGTAGCTGGGGGCCACGGCTGGCACGCAGCTGGGCACCTCATTTCCATTGGCTCCGCAGCAGCCCTCACAAAGGGCCCGCGGAGATGAAAGCGCTCACATATGCGTATGTATGTGTGGTCGAAAATAAACTCTGTCACATTCACCCAAGAGTGTGTTTGCCCGCGTGCACCAAGTCTCCTCAAAGATCAGGACATTATGGTCCACTCACCAGATATTCAGCATCGGATTGACTCTAATTTCTTTGATCACCATCACCAATCTAAATCACAATTATTAAATCCTCAGAGTCTTCAAAGAGCACTCTAGCACACTTAAACAGATGAAGAGCAAGTCAAGCAAGTCTTCTGCTCTTCCATGAAGAGACTACTCTGTAAATGGTTGTGTGGATTTCAAGTTGAACTTGAATTCGCATGAACACTTTATGATGCAGATGCAGATCAGATGCAGCTTTGAAATGTTCATTACGTTCCATATGTTTCAAACATACGATTATGTTTCTGTACTACAATCCTTACTTTTATTTGTGCATTTGCAAAACTAAAGTACTTATGTTCTCTGGACCCACTCCTCTGCACAACAGCACAGAGATCCGTATCAATTAACACCAGTGGGGAAGGCTCATGCCAAGTGCCAAGAGTCTTAATGGAGACATGTGTAAGTGATTACCACAAACACATTGAGAGGGAAGCAGAGGGAGATGGAGGGTGAGCTGTGTGTGGTGAGCTCATGCAAGCATTGCTTATTTCTGAACTTACACGCAGAACCTGCAGGAGAAGCAGCGGTAATGTAGAGTGACAGTAGATCTGGGCCTTAGAGTGCAGTGTGACCTTACGAATCTCCAGTCAAGATCAAACCCACCTTCGGTGCCAGCATGTCCTACATCTGCCAATACCACTGACCGTACTGACACGCTGCAATAGAATGGAAAGTCTTTTTGTACATGGTACCGTGGGTATGGCCATTTGGACCAAGGATGTCATGCTTTTGTATTATTTTCTATTATCGTTTTGTTTTGTATTTTGTTTTGTTTTAAGGAAGCACGTCAAGAAGTTGTAGCTAACCTCAAGCCAGTTTAAACTTCAGTAAAATAATAATAATAATAATTTAAGTTAGATTATAAATATTTAGTTAAATATGTACTTGGCAGCCACTGATCACCATGCAATATATGTTTTGTTATTTTATTTCACAATAAAATAACCCATACTTACCAAATACACAAATGTGAATGTGTGATTTCAGCCAAAGAATTTTAGACAAACACATTTACTATTATAATCATGCCACAAAATACACCTAAACAAACACATTTACTATTATAAACTTATTTTACAACTAATTAAATCGGTTTAAGATCTTTTGGATATTTCTGTGATTGTTTGGATATGAACCTCTATGAAACTATTTATTTTAAAACTATTTAATTTAATTTACTTGTTTATCAGAGCGTTTGGGCGGTTATTGATTGATTGATTGATTGATTGATTGATTGATTGATTGATTGATTGAAGTGCCAATAAAAGTATTTGCCTGTTTATACCTCCAAATACTAAAAATAAATAAATAAATAAATAATATTTATTTATAATAAATAATGATATGTAGTTAATTATATCAACTTGACAGCCAGTGATCGTCATGAACTACTGTTTTATGTTAAAGATATGCTTTTATATTTTGTTTCACAGAATAAAAATAAAAGTTTTGAATGGCATTTTTTCACATTAATTAATTCACATTTATTAACTACAATAACCTGCAACTACATTTTTAAAGATAGAATCCACTTGCCTCATAAATCTCAAATGGGAATGACATTTTTGGTTTTTTTTTTTTTTGACATGAACCTTAATGATAATTTATTATATTTTATTATTATTAGTTCTATCACGTTCTTTTTAACATGAGAGGTAATACCATTTTTATTTTTTTGTGCCATTTCAATAGCAAAAACCTCACATACTGAAAAGGTAATACCATTTTTATTTTTTTGTGCCATTTCAATAGCACATTCCTGGCATACTGTAGGGTACCATGAGAATGCCATAGTCTCTCTGACATACCATGGCGGTATAATGTCATTGTTGGAGAACCATGTACAATAAATACCATGGTACATGACTATGACACCCATTCAGTACCCTCCTATAATATATCAAAGAGTCATCTGGTACCATCCCACTACCATGTTACCACCACAGTACTGGAATGACGGCCCGTCCCATGTTCCTGTTTTGATCTATGTTATGTTGAAATTGGTACTTGATTATACAGAAACCAAAAGTGAAAAAAATATCCTGTTCCCATGTGTGTTAGATTCCATGAATATATGTGACTGTGTCTGGGTAAATACACTTGTGTTTGTAGGTCTCAGGACACCCAGGGCCAAAACAATGGGAAGGCGTCGCACGTCACACTGCTCTATTGTTCCCGGGTCCTCCTTTTCTCTCCCGCGTTCTCCTCCACACTCTCATGTCTAGCCTTGGGAGTCTGTCTGACAACGGCAGCCTTTAATTGGACAGACACTGGATTCCTTGGATGGGTGTGTGTGTGTGTGAGGGGTAGTGCAGCCCTAGTAGACTCTTTGGAGCCGGTCACATCGCTGCGATTATAGTGGCAGGGGAAAGCGCGGCTAGATGTCTCCCAGCAGCCCCGTCTGTAAATCATGTCACATAGTAGTGAGCCTCTCCATCTCTGCCTCCATCCCTCCTTTAAGCCAAGCCTCTGCTCCTCTCTTCTCACCCGGCGCTTCCTGTCCCTCTGTGTCCTCCAACCATAGTCACTTCAGGCCAGCATTGTAGCAAGAACAATCTAAGCTTGCTTTAAAGGAATGGTTGATACAAAAATGAAAACTGTCATCATTTGCTCAGCCTGATGTCATTCCAAGCCCAAATGACTTCTTGTCTTCTATAAACACAAAAGAAAGAATGTTGACACTGATCCATAGACGGAAAGCACACAGCTCCAAAATGTACAAAATATCACCACAAAACCACCACTGATGTAGACTGTTCATCTATGAAGATATCTGTAATTAAATCTGGCCTTTATTTACATATGAACTATGATCAGTGTACGTACATAAAGCAAATCAAATATGTTCAACTGAAGCTCAAATAAATCCATGATAGATTTTTTTTTCTCAAAATGCAATAAATCCATTGAATCAATACAAAAGTTATTTTTCATATTGAAATTGATGAAACTACACAACATAGTAAGTTGTTCCACATATGACAGCCTCTGAACTTGGTCAATACTAATCTTAAATAGAGGCACTGGACTAAAAATACATTCATCAGTCATCACTTCCAAAAAGAATTCAACGGGTCATCTTGTTAATGCTATAAATTAATTACAGCAATAAAATAAAATTTCATCATGAACAAGAACATGAACAACAATATCACATTAGACCACAGAAATTCCAAAATTACATTTCCCTTACATCCAACTTCCAAAATTGCATTCATCTTTGCCATGTTTCATTCATTTAGTTGACTAGTGCTATGTGCTGTATTAACAAAAACATAAACGGCATTAATAAAAACACTAACACTGACAAGCTACACAATATTGCGTTCATAATCGAATGCAGTTCATCCAATGAACGTGATATAGTGCAGCTTGTCAGTGATCTACGGCTCTGTGAATTAAATGCATCTGAATAATTTCCATCTGAGAGCACGTGATGGAGATTTACTATTAATCACAGAACCGGCTTTACTGACGAGATGTACTGACGACCCTTGTTTGTTGGTCACAAAGTACAAAGTAGATGAGGAAAACTAGGATGCCGGGTCTATTCAGAGCACTGCCATTACTATCTAGAGTGCGTGGAATGGTGCGCTATGATTGGTTGAGCGGATATATCGCATTCTGCAAAAAAGGGAGACTGGCGTGTGTCATGTCTTTTTTTTTTTTTTTTTTTTTTTTTTTTAATGTTGTTTATATGAACACCATATGAAGCAACCCTTTCTCTTCAGAAGACTGATTAAATTGCTGGAGTCATTTGGATTACTTCCACAATGTCTTTAGGAACTTTTCGAAGCGACAAAACTTTTACACCGTTTTACAACCTTTTACAATGTAGGGACAGAAATAGCTTGCATTTAATTAAAAATACCTTCATTTGTGATTTGAAAAGGTCTTATGGGTTGTCATGTAATGACATGAGGGTAAATGTTGGCAGAAGTTAAATTTTTTTGGGTGGAATATCCCTTTAATCAGTATTTTTTTTGCTCTGTTTGTTCTGTGCTCCTCAAGCCATTGCAGTCTGATTTGGTAAACTGGTTCAACTAGCTCACCAAAAAGAACCAGCTCAAAAGAAGGATTCGTTTGCAAACCGGGCATCACTCCAGACCATTTGCCTGAGGCTCTGGATTACAGGTAATACTATTGTAAATAATGTTCCATTTCTTGCACAGACTGATCATTTTGCTTCATAAGACTTCAGTATATCCTCAGGAGCCTTGGATATTCATTTTGTGTTCCTTGATATGTTTTTTTACATTCTCAAATATGGGCAGTTGCTGACTTGCATTTTGTGAATCAACAAGGCCCACGGTTTCAGCTATAAATCTTCTTTACTGTCCCACTGATGCTACTTTTTGCTTAAAACAAGAAGAAACTATTTGCCAAGGGTGTAAGAAAAATATATTTAATTCTTAATCATTTTTAATTATTTAAAAAGCAAAACTTAATATCTTAAAAGTCAATTTATCTTGTTCTACAGATGCTTAAATATTTTTCTGGCAACTATTTTGCTTCATTACTGATAAAGAACATAATTTTTTTAGCAGTGCGAATTTGATTCACACTTCAAAACACATTGCGTTGCGATTAACTGTGAGACATGCAACCGATGGCAACACTGATATCATAAAACCTGGCATGAGACTCGGCAAAAAGTTATAAGGGTTTGGATCGACAAAAGGATGAGTAAATGATGAATTCATTTGAATAAACCATTTGTTTCATTGAAGGGTTACACCTGCAGTAGGCCGTTTAGACGTTATAACAGATTATGTGTTATTGTAAGCAACATTTATTCTATTGTTGTTTTTTTTTACAACTGATATGCCATCTGGCTTAATCTCACTATTATGCCTCAGATGTTTAGATTATTCATATGCTTGCCAGTTACATTCACCAAAACCGTGTCAAGTCAGTTGACCTGATGGTCATGTGACGTTATGTAAGCTTGTGTAAAACAATAGTGCCAGTGTTGGGAAGCCGTTGAAGGAGAGCAAAGTGTTTACTTCACAAGACCTATTTAGCCTCTGAAACAAGCTTTACATTGGTGATCGATGCAGACGCTAGATAACAGGACCGTTGCGGCCTGTTTTCACACGGTGTTGTGTGCGTTTGTAGTGTAGGCGCTTGTTAGCATGCCCAAAGTTCTACCCCCCTCGCCAAGCACAAGGTCACCAGAGACCCGGCGCATGGCGCAGCGAGACGGGTGCATAGGACTGCCCGAAATTAGCATTCACCCTTTCCCCATGATCGCTAAATATTTCAACACTTCCAGCTGCTTGAAGTTAAAGCCCATCACTCAGGAGATGGAACTATAGAGAGAGGCAGAGAGAGGGAGACAGCCATCTTCCTGCGTGAGTGCTGCGCCTCGTGTGTATCTCTTCACTTATTCATGTGTTTATTTATTATTTCATCGGCGGTGCTGCTCTCATGCACCCCCACCTCCCCTCCTCTGTCTGCATCTGAGCGGAGATGTAGAGAGAAGAGAGAGCAGTCATTAATTCATTAAAGAAGCCCTTCCCTCCCTCTTTCCTGTCTTTTTCCTCTTCCTCTCTCAGTCCCCCTCCTTCTTAACCCATTTCCTCTTTCCCTTACTTACGTGTTCTGTTCTTGATACGGTTGACACCTTTTCTTGTTCTCTGAGCGTTTCCTGTCTGCCTCTTTCTGTTTGTCATTCTCTTTAGCTCACACCGCTTATACATGCTAAATTAAGATCCATCTTGGGTGATACGATCACGCTTGGGGTCAGCAGGTATGAATGTGATCCAAAACATTCAGAGCCCTTTCTAATCAGTGATTCTGTCTACACTGGATGTGACACAGATGGTAAACTGATTCCTTGTTCAATTTCTGACAATACTCCATGTGCTTGCACTACTTCCAGCAACAATATGAATGGATTCAGAAAATGTTCCATTGTATCATTTAACAACATTATGGGAACATTAATTTGAAATGTTCTTTAATCATTTTGAAACAAGTAGTAGTTTCAGACCAGGATGATTAGGTGTATGTTTGAGCTTTTAAATAATGCCACAATTAAACAGAAGTGCAACAAGTATTTAATTTTTTTATTGTGATGAGCATTAAAATGTAATTGATTGTGCAAAAAAAAAAAAAAAAAAAAAAAAAAAAAGACTTGCTTTTTAACAATCGGTTTTTGACTGGATTGGAGCCCTCCATGTTTAATTAGGCCTACTTGGCTTGTATTTGACACATAAAGGGTTACTCTGGGCTAAGCCCCGGATATCTACTCATCCTAGAACCACCCCTGGTTATGAGGTCAAATAAATAAAAATAAAAAATGAAGCATACATGAATGAATCATTCAATATAAGACGTATAATGTACATTTGCAAGACATATATGTGCCAAGTCGGAATTTCTTTTCATGTGGCGTAATGAGAGTTCAAACTCGGGTAAGTCTACAGGAAAGGATGTCAAGTTCTTGTTCTGCCAGTCAGTGACTGTTGGCTTGCATCCCATCTGACCGATACATCTCCTCTAGGCTGAGCTGATTCAGGAGTCTCCACTCTCTCTCTCTGTTCCTGCTGTCTGTCAGTGATCCTGGGTCATTCCTTAAACGAAGAAAACATTTAAATCAATAACTAATAAAATTCAAATATAAAAATTAAAAATAAAAAAAATTTTATGATTTTTAAAGAATTTTGAAAAATAACTATGATTAATTAATTATTAAAAAAGCAAAACAAATTTTTTATGAATTTTCTAAAATGTCAACGTTTTATTAATTACAATTAACGTTCAACAGAGGGATAGAAATTTCTCAGATTTTATTAGAAAAATAATAATTCGTGTTTCAAAGATGAACAGTCTTTTGGGTTTGGAATGACATGAGTGAGAAATGAGGATAGGATTTTCACTTTGGGGTGAACTACTGTATCCCTTTAGGATTGAAATACAATCTTAAAAGAATACAGAGTTTAAAAATACAGAGATAAAGTTAGCCTTTGCTCACTGAGGAATTGACTGGTAGCTTGCATGAATGTGTCAGCTTGAAGTTACAGGAGTCTGCTATTTTTAATCATCTTTGAAATGTTAATATTATCAAAATAAAATCCATGAAAAAACATTTCATACTAGTGATAACAAATTTTCTCTGACCATTTGGTTCAACCCAATTGGTGAGTTCAGGGAAAGAACAAATGAAACAGAGAGAGGAAAGAAGAAAGGAGAATTTGAGTCAAGGCTGAGTCTGTCTATCTATCTATCTATCTATCTATCTATCTATCTATCTATCTATCTATCTATCTATCTATCTATCTGTCTATCTGTCTATCTATCTGTCTGTCTGTCTGTCTGTCTATCTGTCTGTCCACTCTGTCTGTCTGTCTGTCTGTCTGTCTATCATCCATCCATCTATCTATCATCCATCCCATCTATCCCTCCATCTATCTATCTATCTATCTATCTATCTATCTATCTATCTATCTATCTATCTATATTTCTATCTATCTATCTATCTATCTATCTATCTATCTATCTATCTATCTATCTATCTGTCTGTCTGTCTGTCTGTCTATCATCCATCCATCTATCATCAGTCCGTCCGTCCGTCCGTCCATCTATCTATCTATCTATCTATCTATCTATCTATCTATCTGTCTATCTATCTATCTATCATCCGTCCGTCCGTCCATCCATCCTGTCTGTCTGTCTGCATCCATCTATCTATCTATCTATCTATCTATCTATCTATCTATCTATCTGTCTATCTGTCTGTCTGTCTGTCTGTCTGTCTATTTATCTATCTATCATCCATCCATCCATCCATCCATCCATCTATCATCCGTCCATCCAATCCACCAACCAACCAACCAACCAACCAACCAATCCACACACACATATCTATCGTCTGTCTGTCTATCGGTTTGTCTATCTGTCTGTCTATCCATCCATCTATCTATCTATATCTATACTACATATAAAAAGGAACATTCTATCTGTCTATCCAGCTAACAAGGAACATTTTCAGTGCGTTCTGACAAGGTTCTCTGAAAGTTATGAACAAACATTCTTCCAGTAACTTTCATTTGTTCAAAATTAGCTGATCTTTCCTAATGTTCTAAAAATATAAATCAGTAGATAGTTTTGAATGTTCAGAGAACCTTCAGAAGTAATGTTTTCGTAACTTAATAGGAACATTAGCAAAACGTTCTTAGAATATATTTTTGTAAGCTGGGTATCTAAGATCCCATTTTGGAAGTCTAAAAGCATCCGGGTCTTGCAAACTCATTCTGGACACATACAGACAGAGAGAGGAGAGCGAAACAAAAATATTAAAAGATGATGTCACATGGTGTGATGGTGGAGTCGATTCTAGAATGTGTTTTTAACTGTTTAATTAATGCTACATTCACTAATTGCGGTGTGTACTTCACAAAGTGACATTTCATACAGTCCTGGAAGTATGATGAAGGTAAACTTTTGTTTAAAACTTTAATGCCATCACACATCTCATGGCCTGTAAGGTCACAGGTCAAAGCAGCACACAGAGCCAAACAGAACAGTGCAATGCCTTCCCCTCTCCCACCTTCTCCTCTCCCAAAGGAACCCTATCAGAACATCACTCTCTCTCTCTCTCTCTCTCTCTCTCTCTCTCTGTTTCGCTCCCTGCCCCCCCTCCTCCCCCTCTCTCATTAAAACTCTGCGCCTCGGCTTCTAATTAAATCCCACTTGAAAGTCTTAAAAGTCAGACTCAGATTGATTCAATTTGCATTTCTGAATAGGGAACATTGCCTAAAAGGATAAATAAATTGGTTGAGGGAAAAAAATCCTTTTTACTGCGAGCAGTGTTGTTTCATGTAAGACAACACTAGCATGCCAACACATGCAAACACACACACATGCACACAATATTGTGTTGTCACCTTTCTGGAACAAAAATCATTAGTTGGATTGAATGACAACGAATTTATCCTCAACCTGCGTTGCGTGTTTCGATACTACTGTGATAACTATGAGCGCATTCACACTCACACAATGACACACACACTCACGCTGGGAAAGACAATTACTGTGGGCTATACTTACTCTGGCTGGCAGATATCCAACATCGCTGTTTGACAGCAAAGAACGAGAGAAAGAAAGACTTTAAATAGTCATAAAGCTGTACATCAATCAGAAATATAGTGCTGAGGAGTGAGGTATATGGTTCCTCACTGTGTGTCTCAGCCTCTCACACTGGCTAACAAAGGTCCAGTTCTTAATAATACTTCACCACACACTTGGTGGTTGAGTGTCTTTCTGTATTTAGCATCTTTACCTCCTTTCTGTATTTTTCTTTCTTTCTTTCTTTCTTTCTTTCTTTCTTTCTGTATTTTTCTTTCCTTTCTTTCTCTCTTCTTTCTTTTTTTCTTTCTTTCTCTTCTTTTTCTTTCCCCTTATCTTTCTCTTTCTTTCTTTCTTTCTTTCTTTCTTTCTTTCCCATCTATGATAAAGCTGCATGTATTAATTTCTCTCTTCAAGGTAGTAGTTCACTGAGCCTGTATATGACCACTGGTCACCTGAGGTAACCGGCCATTGACAAGAACCACAGACAAAGAACAGCGCTGCAGTAGAGCAATAGTCACCCCTGCTGGTGCTCTGGAATATTGCACCAAGTATCATAAAGAATTGTTTTATTGTTTGTTGAGTTGTCACAAACAATGTACAAATTGGGAATGTTTATTATTATCATTTTTATTATTATTTAACTCCAGAATTTGAATTGAATTTGAACTGAGGTGACAATCAGGATATAGAATTGCAATTACATTTTGTATTTTAAAGAAATTAATAAAAATGACAGGAAATTCAAAGAACCCTGCTATCACTATTCAGTACCATATACAACAGTACAGGGTCAAAAAGTTTGGCAACATTACTATTTTTAAATGTTTTTTGAAAGAAGTCTCTTTGCTCTTGTGTCAGCCTGCATATTAGTGTGATCAAAAATACAGAAAAAACAGTAATATTTGTGAAAAGTATTATTACAACTTAAAATAACAGTTTTCTATTTTAAATATACTTAAAAAAAAAAAAAAAAAACAATTATTCTGGGTGATGCAAAGCTGAAGTGTTGGAACAGTTCTGGGTTCTGGCTGTCTAATATATTTGATGCATAATCAAAAAGGTTAAAAAAGAACTGCATTTATTCAAAAAAAATAAAGTAAAAAATTCCTAATACGATATAATTCTAATAATATATTTTCGTTTTACTATCACTTTTTTATCACATTTATTCCAACCTCCTTGCTGAATAAAATTATTGATTTTTATTTAAAAAAAAGAAATCAAAAAAATTACTGACCCCAAATTACTGACCAGTAGTGTATATTGTTATTACAGAATATTTATATTTATTTTTTAAAACATAGCTTTCTTTTTTTTTATCATCAAAGTTATCCTAAAAAAGTATCACATGGTTTCTGAAAAAAATTAAGCAGCAGAACTGTTTTTCCAACTTGTATAATGAATCATCATATTAGAATGATTTTCTAAAGGATCATGTGATAATGATCCTAAAAAATTCAGCTTTGCATCACAGAAAAAATGATAATTTAAAGTATAATAAATTGAAAAACGATCAAATAAATGCAGGCTTGATGAGCAACAGTATTACATTTTCTTCTGTATTTTTGATCAAATAAATGCAGGCTTGATGAGCAGAAGGTATATATATATATTTGTTTGAGAGTAAAATAGTTTTCCAAACTTTTGACCTGTACTGTATTATTATGATATATTATATATATATATCGATATATATAGCATATATATATATATATATATATATATATATAATTATGCTTGTTGTATAAAATATATATATATATTATATTATGATAAATATAAACATATAATATATTCATATTGATATGTTGGTGATGGTCATCTTTTATTAGATTCTATTTAATCAAATATAAATAAAAAGATAATTGTTAATAATTTCAAATTAAATTAAATTAATTTAATAAAAAAATATTGGTAATTATTTGGAATTTAATTTTATTTAATGTTAATTTAATTTAATTTAATTTAATTTATTTATTGGTAATTTAATTTTAATGTGGGGTTGGTCCATTTTTGTTTCGCGGTGCGCCTGTATTTTACTGTGGTGTGTGAGCCGCGTGTTTTATGTGGTTTATGAGGACACAACTTGGTATAATGACATGGTTATGACATAGGTATTACAATGAGGAGGTGATTTATGATGACATTTTTTGCGACACATTTTCCAGTGTGGGGGTCCCGTAATTCAAAAGGTTTAAAATCATTCAGAATGAGTTTTTTTTAAAAATCCAAAAAAAATGCACAAAGTTTCCTGTGAGGGGTTATAGGGTTAGGTGTAGGGTTGGGGTAGTGGGCAATAGAAAATACAGTTTGTACAGAATAAAAAAAAACATTCGCGCCTATGGAGAGTCCCCACTAAACCACATATACCCACCATGTGTGTGGTGTGTGTGTGTGTGTGTGTGTGTGTGTGTGTGTGTGTGTTCACTAATTAATTGCATATTTTTCTGTAATTAAACCTGATAATAGCAATTAAGATATATTTATATTGTTAACGTTTCACATTGAATCTCTACATTAATGTAGAAACAACATGAATATGTTATATTTTAAATACGTTTTTAATGGCATTTTTTTTACAAAGTAACCTTATTAATGAATGCCAGTATCACTGATGCCAATATTGCTACTGATGTTTCTATTAAATGCATTTTTCATACACAAACACATTGATTCACTTCAGAAGGCCTTTATTAACCCCCATGAGCTGCATGTAGCACTTTTTATGATGGATGGATGCACTTTATTAGCCTTCAAAATCTCCACCCCATTCACTGCCATTATAAAGCTTGTAAGAGCCAGGACATTTTCTAATAATACTCTGATTGTATTCGTCTGAAAGAAGAAAGTCATATACACCTAGGATGGCTTGAGGTGAGTAAATGATGGGCTTTCCATGCACATGCACATGTTGGATACCTGTGGTCACATAGAGCTGCTTCACAGACAGGGTGACAGAACCAAATGAAGTTTTCTTTTGCATCTTATCATGCTTGATAGTGTGTTAATGTTGTCTACTGTAATGCTAGCCAAAGGATACCAGGAAAATGGATGCTACATTAATTGCGCAAAATTTTGCATTAAACTGAAATAAATAAATTAATAAAATAATAATAATCGCACAGTTAACATGTTAGATTTGACAGCCCTTGTAGCCTTTATATGTACACACACACACACGCACACACACGCACATATTCATCTCACACATTTGACTGTTCAAATAGTCTGAAATTGCACATGAGTGAATATACACAAATTAGTTTTTTGTGTGTTTACAGATGTCCATGGGATTTTAAGTACATGTTTTTAATAGTTTTTAACTCATTAAAATGCATTCATTTGGTCATCCACTATTCTCTTTATAATCATTAATTTAACGTTTATTTTCTGTAAAATTCAGTTTATTTCCATTTAATAAAGCATCATAATAAAGGTCTCTCTTGTACACATATTTCTGAAGTCAAATACAGCACTTGTCTTATTTAGGAAAGCCGATGCACAAATATATACAGTGGGTTCATGTACAGCCGTAAAACTATATATCATGTTTGTTACTTATGCAGTATTCAGTGTGTACTTTTCATCATGTTCTTTACGCTTTTAAGAGCCCTAAAAAAAAGCTCACTATTATTATTATTATTATTATCATATTCATTCATTATCATTATTATTATTATTATCATCACCATCATCATAATTATTATTATAATAAATAATAATAATATAATAATAATAATAATAATAATAACATCATCATTATTATTAAATATATTTTGTCAGACTACTTTCACTCCTGGTGTAGTAATGACTGTCTTCCTCCTAAAAATGACCCCATAGGTCGTTTGTGCAAGCAGCATATTACGACCTGTTATAGTGTGGTGAAACTATGACGTCACTCTGTAGGCAAAAACCCGTAAGCATTATTAATTTTTTTAAAACTGTTAAGTTTCTTGAAAAGGACTGTTGCTAACAAGTTGTTAAATGGGACTATAGGCGCTGTCCGAGACATTAAATATCATCATGCTGAACAAAATATAAACCACCGTTTGTCGGGTGTGTCATCATCAAAAGACCTTTGACTGTTACCATCGTTACCAGTCAAAAGAGGAGGAGTGACCCAACAATTCACAGGATGTCGTTGTCAAGATGTGTTAACTATTTTATTTTATGGGTTTTTTTTTTTTAAAGTACCGTACTGATTGCATGCAATAAATGTGAAAGTAAGTGTAGTTTGATGTTTTCTTTACAAATCTGTTGTGAATGCCTCTGAATGAATGTGATTTTACCACAGTACTGTGGCTCGATCCTGTTAATAAATGCCTAGTGACCACAACACTAACTATATTTTTTACCATAGTACCTGTGGTATTTGTAGTTGTAGCACAGTAACCACAATGCTTACCATTCTTTTACCACAGTATCAGTGTTTTTACTGCACAATATTTGTAAAGCACAGTAACACAAAACTTACCATGCTTTAACAACAGTAACTGTGTTTTTACTGTGTACTATTTGTAGTTAAAGCACAGTAACACAACACTCACCATGGTTTTACCACTGTAACAGTTTTAGTGTGGTATTTGTAATTTAAGCACAGTAAACAAATCACTTGCCAAGCCTTTAATTATTTTATTGTAATGTAATTCTAATTCAGTAGTTTTTCTGTCTTGCCGTCTCTTCAGATCACATACATCTCCATCTCCTACAACAACATTTAGTTTCCAGCAGCTCTTCATGAAGCCATTTCTCGTAAAAGCTCACTTATTCTCTCTCTCTCTCTCTCTCTCTCTCTCTCTCTCTCTCTCTCTCTCTCTCTCAAATATTTTGGTCACAGATCATTTCTAACACACTGTCTCAACATGTATTAAAACAACAGCAACATTTAATTTTTTCTTTATTTCAGCTGAAAGGAAAGAGCAAAGGAAGGTCTGTCATGGGATTTGAATGTGACGTTTATGGAGAAGACCAAGAGCTGCAAAGGCAAACCTTTCCAATGCTATGTCTGTGTTGGTCTGAGCACCTTAACTGAACATTACTGCAGTTACATTTTGCATCGCATTTGATGTTTCTTAAACTTTGGTTTACATATCCCACAGCCCCATCAGGAAGAACGTCAAAATAGTAATAATTCATACAATTTCAGCAAATTCATATGATGTTGTACAAGCATACTGGTGCAAAATTCTATGGCTGCTTGTCATTGGCTATTGCCTCAGAGTGTTTGTACCATAAAGTTTATATTGAGTCCACTGTATTCTTTATTAGCCTTTACAAATTGGCACCGTCTCTGGAAGCCTCCTGTATCACAAAACTGTACTTCCACAAACAGATCGAGTTCGTTGATTAACTTTATTTTTTACGAAGTACCGCAACTTTGCTTCCGTGCTCAGTTTCTCTCAATATGGAATCATACACTTAATCAACATTTGGTCCATCATTGTTCCAGTTTATTATCGCTAATAATAATAATATCCTGATGGCTGACGAGTAAGTCCTAAAACATGGCGGCGACTACCCAGAATGCAATGCACAGTGACGTAGTTTCCCAAGCTCTATTTGAGGATAGTGAATTCAGTGATGAACTGCCTTTAACTGAAAATTGAGTGTTTACTATTGTCATTTTGCATTATTGACACACTATTTTCCTGTGTAATACTATAAAGTGCTTTGACAAAATCTGTATTGTTAAAAGCACTATATAAATAAAGGTGACTTCACTTGATAGTGACAAATGACCCGCATGGTCGTATGGGTTGGATGACTTGTTATTCAGCAGATTCTGAATGACAAAGCAAAGGAAGATATCTTGCAAACAATCCCTGGATGACCTACCATATTTTCCAGAGCACACTGTGTTGAATACTTTATCCTACAATGCAATGCCTTCTTGACTTGACTATCCATTCCCAGTGCACTAACTGAACCACAGGCAATTTGAGCTGTGAATTTTAATCTCTGCTTAACTCTTTATTTGACTGAACTACCAAATATTTAGAAATCTTCACACAATTTTGGATTAAAAAGCAATTATCTTTGAGGTGATAATGAACTGTTTCACGTGTTATTTATTGTGCAGTCAGCAACAGGCAACTATTCCATTCTGATACTCATGCTTTCATGCTGTACTTCACATGCATTCCAGCAGGGAGCAGCCAGGCTCCGTTTGTAATGACTCTTCCTGCATGCATGTGAGAGAGAGACAGCCAACCTCATTAACAGCAGGCAGATGAGTCACTGTATGGAGGAGAGAGTGAGTGAGTGTGTGTGTGTGTGTGTGTGTGTGTGTGTGTGTGTGTGTGTGTGTGGATGCGTTACACATCACCCCCAGGTGTCTTCACACACTGCCAAGTGCCTGATAATGATTTACTGGCCCTATTTGCATTTATATATGATGTAACTAGTCACCTCTCATTTTATGTTCATTCAGAACTGTTTGTTTGTATCAATTCATATGCATAATTGTTTTCCTAAGTACATTATCGATTGCATAGAGAACTCGGGGTAACTATGATCGTCTGTTGTGGTGTCATGTTCTAAAATTACTGCTAGGGTATGAATATGAAAGTAATACAAAGCTGAAATAAGCCAATTAACAAAACTCAGCACACAATTCATGTAACTCATGTTGGGTGAGAAGACTGACATTTGGCTGTATTTAGATGTTTCTGAGTGACATGACTGTTATCTGCTTCCTTTTGTGGTAACTCTTGTCAAATGCTGTATCCGCTTCTGTTTAGTTACACCATTTTTCGAACAATATTTGTAGTAACCCTTCCAGCCCTCTCCCCCAACATCTGACACACACACACACACACACACACACACACACACACACACACACACACACACACACACACACAGCTGTATATGTTCGCGTGTTTGTATCTTGGTCTCTGTTACCATAGTCTATGTTTACTATGCCTGTTCACACCAAGGACAATGACTATAACAATATCTATTATAATATACGTATAAAATCTTAGAGTCCACACTACATAACAATAATGAATCACTTTCAGAACATTTTTTGATGAACAATAAAAACATCAAAGCCAATCAGATTCCATCCTACTTTAAAGGGATTGAGCATTAAACTGCAGCATGCACTTATAATGAACAGAATGTTATAGTGCATTGGTGTGGATGCTAATATAGTATCGCTTTTGGTGTGAACGTACAGTGTGGTTAAATTCCAAAATCTCTCATTTGTATCACTGTGTGTTTTTTTTTTCTATGTAGTATGTTGTCTGTTGAATATATTGTAATCTGAAATATTTCATTAGTACATTTACCTATATTGTTTACTTTTAACCATTTATCTATTTTTATACTAACAGAAAACAACCCAATAGCATGAGAAAATGTAACTATTTTACAATGTGATAATTTTGTATGAAATCATACAATATGATTTGAAAGACACACACAAACGGTAAAAGATGAATTACATAATGAGGTTAACTATTTTAAATCACTGTGTGTTTAAATTATTACTATTACTCTAACACCATGAAGTTATTATTTTTACTATTATTACTCTATTTTGATTTAATTATTAATTATTTAACACATATAAAAAGATAACAAAAAGCACTATAATAGTAAATATTAAAATGTTAAGACACAAACCATAGTAATACCATGGTACATGAATATGGTAATCATCAGTATTATGGTATACTGTATATCAAAATGCCATGATGTTTCCATCTAATACCATCAATGTACTACAGTAGAAGCACAAGATGTTTAATATGGGAGGTTTAACATCATATATTGTTCTTGTGTACACACAAGTCTTGCCACAGCTAATTACCACAGGCTGTTTTTACCATGATGCATCACAAACATCTGAAAAACACAGGAAGGAGGGTTACAGAGCTGACTCTTCTCAGAATCAGTGTGTGTGTGTGTGTGTGTGTGTGTGTGTACCTACTATACCATATATTGGGACAAAGTGAACTAAAACTGACAAAACGTTTGGGGATGTCCTGCTAATTTTAATTATATATATATATATTTATTTATTTTCAGAAAGTTTTCTGTTAGTGTTAGGTTATATTCTCAGCTGTATATAAAAAACCATATAAAACATAAAGAAAACCCTTAGAAAGCCAAGTGTATTGTGTAACTGTCTTACATACATTATGTGAACAAAAATATTCTCACAGAAACCAGAATCTGCTACATCATGAGGACAACCCTGCTAATCAAACAGCTAAACAAACATACTAAACAATGTCTTAATGAAAATTAAAAAACTGCATAAATGCTTGGCGGTGGTTAGCTTTATGTCTAGTGATGGAAAATACCTTTAACTTAAAGTAAAAAAAAATTAAAATAAAATAATAGAAGTCAGTGAAAAGTCTTTGTAATGATTATGTGACGTGGTTGCGATGGGAAAGTGTGCTTCTTGCTGTGGAGGTGTATTTGTATATGTGTTATTATGTATATACATGTGTCTCATGAAGAATGCAGCTGGTTTCTCTGAGCACTTAGTGCAGGCACACATTTGCATGGCTGAGTCAGCACACTTGCTTGCGTCAGAAAATTCCCTGCTCTGTCATTGGCCGGCACTATGACTCACAGCTTCAGGGCGTGGGCGGTGCACAATACCTGCAGACTTCAACACACTTGCATTCACCTCAAGGGTGAATTATTCACTGTGTGTATAAGCTTTATTTCATTCACCTCAAGGGGGTTGTGTGCTGATACACTCTTCCAGACAGTGAGTGGGTGATGTGCTTTGGGGAAGGATGGAGCTGCACCTCAAAGGTGAAAGGGTGCAGTGAATGAGTCACACTGGCACTTCAGGACTCCCCCACAATTCCTCCGTTGTCCATTACACTCCACTTGACTCTCACATGGATGTTACATAATGATGTACTAACTGAAATGATTTCAGATATTCCCATGTTCTCTTGGAATCTATACCACTGAATTACCTGGAGATGCTCTCGAGGGCAAACTTAACCTTTAGTCTCCTGATTAAATCAATTCCTGCTGGATAAACCAAATCTTGACATTTTTTTCTTATTAGATATGCTGATTCTCACTCATAATTACTATATGTCACATGGGGAAGTCTCGACCTAGTGGTTAGAGAGTTTGACTCCTAACCTTAAGGTTGTGGGTTCGAGTCTCGGGGCGGCAATACCACGACTGAGGTGCCCTTGAGCAAGGCACCGAACCCCCAACTGCTCCCCGGGCCCCGCAGCATAAATGGCTGCCCACCGCTCCGGGTGTGTGTTCACGGTGTGTGTGTGTTTACTGCTGTGTGTGTGCACTTTGGATGGGTTAAATGCAGAGCATGAATTCTGAGTATGGGTCACCATACTTGACTGTATGTCACGACACTTTCACTTTTTATTATGGAAGTAAAATGGGTTGTGAACTGGTGTTTTATGTCACCTTTAAATTTAACTATTAAATTGCAAAAAAATAAAAATAAAAATTTGACATTTTCTGGTACAAATTTCTAAACATTAAGATAAATGGATAATCTAGATAAATTTACAAAATTAATTAAGATATTAAGTATTGTTTTCTGAGAAAAAAAAAAGGTCAAAATTTTGTTAGTTTTTGCTTAAAACAAGAAAAAAAAAATACCAATGGGGTAAGAAAAATAATCTCACTTCAAAGGAGAAATATGATTATTTCTCTTGTCCCATTGGTAGATGTTTTATCCAAAAAATTTTACCAATTTAAAAAAAAGAGACTAATTTTAGAATTTTACAGTATAAAAAAAATATATATATATATATATATATATATATATATATATATATATTATATATATAAATATATATATATATATATATATATATATATATATTATATTGTATTGTGTTGTGAAATATTATTACAGTTTAATTATATTCCACTGGAGGTGAGCATTGTGAGAACCCAAGTGCAGTTTTATATTATATCCAAAAGAGAGCAGATAAACAATAAACAAAGACTTGACTCTGCTTGGCTCGGCTTGGCTTGGCAAAACAAGAACATAGACATGGACAGGCTTGGAAGGGTTACTTTAAAAATGTATTCCGTTACAGTTACAAATTACTTAATGAAAAAAGTGTTTAGTAATCCAAGCATAACAATATGAAAGTAATGTAATCTGATTACTTTTGGATTCCTTCAAGGTCACATATGTAAATATAGTCAAGTAAAAGCATAAGGGCAAGGGAAACACATGACAGGAACCATAAATATAACTATATACAGTACATGAAAACTTAAACAAGAAACATGATACTGATTTGTTGCTCAAGAAACATTTCAGAATTTTATCAATGTTGAAAAACATTGATGGAGGGGTGAGGTTTCCAAGTCAACTTCTTGCTACTGGGGTTCCAAAGGGTTCAGTGCTTGGACCACTTATCTTCTCCGTCTACATGTCATCATTAGGATCTGTCATTGAGAAGCATGGCTTTTCATATCATTGCTATGCTGATGAAACTCAACTCTACTTCTCATTCCAGCCAGATGATCCGACGGTAGCTGTTCACATTGCAGCCTTTCTGCCAGATATTTCTGACTGGATGAGGGACCATCACCTTTAACTCACCCTTGCTAAAACAGAACTGCTCGTGGTCTCAGTCAACCCAGCACTTCATCACAACCTTTCTGTATAGCTAGATTTGTCAACTATAACTTTTAGGACAGCCAGGAACCTTGGACTAGTGACTGATGATAAGTTATGCTTCATAAACCATATTGCTACGGCCCGGTCCTGCAAATTTGTAGATGTGCTGATTCATATTTTTTTGTGGAAACCATTATATATATATAATTTTTCAGGATTCTTTGAAAGTTTGAAAGAACAGCAATTACCTGAAATAGAAATCATTTATACAATTATATAAATGTCTCTAATGTCACTTTTGATCAAACAAATGTGTCCTTGTTGAATTAAAAAAAAAATAATAATAATAATAAAAAAAATATTAGTAGTTCTCATTTTAAACAATAGTGTTCATTTGAAATAATAGTAACATAATTTTTACCTTTTGCATTCACTGCATTCATTAGGAAAAAGTTGCATGATGCAAAACAATGCATGATGGGATTACTTTAATCTATAAACAGTTGACATGCAGTGTAACAAAATAAGGTACAGAATGAACACCGTTTTATCTGTGTGTTGGCAGATATGAATATATGGATCTATCTGTAGACAGTGTGACAGTACGAGAGCTCTTATGTTTGCTTGTTCTCTGTTTGACGTAATGAGCCTTCAGCTCTCCAATCACATCATCACACTGACCTTGCACAATGCAGTATTTTTAGTCAGCAATTTGTTCTTTCTCTCCCACTACAACAGAAAGACAGTACAACAGATTTTTTTAAATAAATAATTCACCTGAAAAAATATGACCTCTCATCATTAACTCACCCTCATGTTGTGCCAAACCCTTATGACTTGCTTCCACTGAATGTGAAATAAGAAGTTTTGAAGAATGTTCACAATGGACTCTTTTCACACTTCAGACAGTTCGATCTCAGACGGTGAGTAGATGAACAAAAAATGTAGCTTTTCTCTCATTCTAGTATATACTTTTTCCAACAAGATGTGGTGTAGCACAATCAAATGTTATTTTAAATACATTTTAATATTACAAGCTTCCATGCTCAAGATTGTGCAACATTCTGAAACATTTAGAAATGTGTATTTGTTTTCCACAGAAATGCATTAATAAAATTAGGGTGTATTAGTTTTCAGTTGAATTTAATGTCAGCTTGCCTATTCCAGTTCAATACCGTCACCCTTGAATTTGAGTTTGAATTTACTGTATATTAAATAATATATTGAATTCAGCGTAGCACACCTCGGGTAGTTTGTGCTAATTGTTGTTACTAGTCTCTTTTATCATACAAGCATGCATTTGCACACAGGAGCCTTCTAGGACAGTGCATTGCTGGATTCTAAATTTAAACACATTCATTGTGAGATATCATGCCTCTTGGTTGATCTCATCCATCAATGACTTTTGACTCCTACACAAGACTATAAAGGTGTGAATCATGTCTCTGCCCACATCAGCCAATGACACATGCCTCAATTCTCCAAAATATCAGACACTTCCTTCTGTCTGACTGAGTATTTTAGTTTAGAGGAAGAGTTTGAATAATACTCACTGTGCAAAAGCAAAAATGACACTCAGTGAGTCAGAGAGTCTGTGATTTTATTTATCTGCAAACTCTTTAACATACATTTCCAAAGCTGTTTTGAGACGATTGGCTGAACTCACCCGGGCGGGCAAGCATTGACTTCACACGTCTCCTTAACACATACCTGCTCAAACAACAATCCAGTTTACACCAGTTTGACATGTCAAGACAGCAAATGCTATCAGCTGATCCTAAAACAGCCTTGCCTTAAATAGTCATGAAACAACAAGGACAACACCTTTCCAGCATTAAAAACATGCTTACATATCTTCTTGCAAATGTCATATGTATGCTATTAAATGGGAAAAAAGCCCTGTTTTCCTACTAAAATCAAGTTGTTAATATTTAAAGGAAGAGTTCATGTAGAAATTAAAATTCTCTGACCTTCACCTTCATGTCACAGGGGTTTTTCTGTTGTTGTTGTTGTTGTTATTTACTGAAAACATTTACTAAAACTTGACAGACATATTAGATTTGAAGTGAGTGCAAATGCGTCTGTTCAGACTTATGGCTTGAATAGTTCCCCCCAAAATTCAAATGTTGTCATTATTTACTCAGCCTTACGTGAGTGTGCTTTTCATTCTTCTGCAAAATGCAAAGGAAGATATTTTGAAGAATGTTTTATTATGAAAGTCAATGGGACTCAAAACTTTAAACTCCAAAAAGGAAATAAGGTAGTGTGAAAACAAACCATACAACTTTGTTGGTGCAGTGTTCCATGTCTTCTAAAGTGACACAGTCACTTTTTATAATAATACACATTTGATATGGCAACACAAATCTTTTCGGGCCTAATGGAGAAGAAACTAACAAACCAATTTTGATGTTAGCTTATTTATGATGTTTTCATGCTTGATGTGTGCTTGATCATTATGCATTGACATTGGAAAGTGAATAAAGAGTTAAATTTCAATCTATTTATTGTACAAAATGATCACATGTCATTTAGTTTTATGTTACAGGTATGCCTTTATGTTCTTTGTGGCACTGAAGAAAAAAAAAAAAAAAAGAGTAAGAAAGAAAATTAAGCCTGACCTGAAAAATATATTTATACTTTGGACCAACTTAAATTAATTTGTTACAGACAAATTTATCAGTTTTTCCTCAAAAGTATACATTAATGTTTTGGTTTATGTTTTGGTCCCCATTGACTTCCATAGTTTGTATGTATAGTATGTATGTACGGTGGGTATTGAAAAGAATCACCCGCTTTAAAATAATCACATTTCGTTGCTTTGCAGCCTGAAATGAAGATGGACACTGTTATGTTTTATCCAGCAGTATTTCATTTTATTTGCCCACTCTTCTTTGCAGAACTGCTCAAGTTCAATTCAATCTGATGGTGAGTGTCTGTGGAATGCAGTCACAGATTTTCAGAGAGGTTTAAGTCTGGACTCTGACGAGGCCATGCAAGACATTCTCCTTCTTCTCCTTCAACCACTGTGTGCTCAGTTCTGCTGTGTGCTTTGGGTCATTGTCATGTTGGAAGGAAAACCTTCTTCACATTGACAACTTTCTGGCAGAGGGAAGCAGATTTTCCTCAAGAATTTCATTTTTTAAGAACATCCATCCATTCCCTACCCCAAAAAAACATCCACACAACACTACAAATAAAAACCCCAATAACAGGATATTACTACCTCCATGCTCTACTGCAGGAATACTGCTATTTGGATGCTGAGCTGGATTTCTGCTGGACATATCATTTGGTGTTGAGTACAAATAATATTTATATTTTAGTCTCATCTGCCTTAGAATCTTCCAGGTGTGTTTTGGCAAAGTTCAGTCGAGACTGCATGTGGCCTTTCTTGAGCAATGGCTTTTTTCTTGTAACCCTCCCTTACAAGCCAGATTTGTGGAGAATTTGTGATATTGTTGTCACACGCACACAATGACACTCTTTTTCATAAATTCCTACAGCTGCTACAGAGTTGCTGTCAGCCTCTTGGTTTCCTCTCTGACCAGTTTCCTTCGGCTCTTTCATCCAGTTTGGAGTAATGTCCTGAACCACAGAGGGTCAGACACAGAAGAGCGTACGCAGCCTGCGTTCAGCTCATATTCTCCAAAATGGTGCTACGGTGATGCGGAAAGACACACAGGATTCGAATTGTTGAATAAAGTCGTTATTTTTGTTTTCTTCATGTACAAAAAGTATTGTTGTCACTTCATAACATTACGGTTGAACCACTGATGGCAGATGGACTTTTCTGACGGTGCGTTTCATACGTTCCTGGTCCTTGACAGTGTAATTTACTTTGCAGTCTATGGGACAGTCACAAGCCTCCCGGTTTTCATCCAAAATATCTTAAATTGTGTTACAAAGACGAACAAAGCTTTCACGAGTTTGGAACGACATGGGGGTAAGTGATTAATGACAAAATTTTCATTTTGGGGTGGAGAATCTCTTTAATAACAGACTTCACTGTGCTTCTAGGCATTGATAAAGCCTTTGAAATTGTATTGTCCCAGAGATCTTTTGATAGTGTCTTGCCACCCGTAGTTGATTGTTTGCTTCAGTTGCACTACCAAGGACTGAAATACTCCAGGAAAGCTATTTTCATGCTGAGCTAATCAAAATGAGCACAGCTGATCACAGCTGAAAGTCAAATGGCTTTGTGTGCCATTGAGAAGGTGATGCGCTACACCTGATTGAGTTTACAAGTCAATTTAGGGGGGGGGTCATCCTTTTTCCATATCAGTGATTCTGTTTTTTATTTTTTTATGACGTGTTGGTGTTTTATCTTTCACTTGAATGTTATAAGTTGCACTGAGTAAATACAGCTGGATAAAACAAAAAAACTGTGTCCGTCCTCATTTCAGGCTGCAAAGCAACAAAATGTGATTATTTAAACAGGGGGTGCTTCTTTTCTATACCCACTGTATGCTTGTATTCATTCATTCATTCCATAAGTCAGTGTGGACCATCAACTCTTCAAAATATCTTATGTGTTCAACAATAAATTCATACAGGTTTGAAGCAACTTGAGAGTAAATGATGGCAGAATTTTAATTTTTGGGTTAACTATCCCTTCATTGTTGGTCAATATAATACTTTTTTATTGATATATATATGAAAATATGAAAGCAGAATTTCCACTTAAACATTTCAATCAATCAGTCAATCAATACCCATAGTAATTTCTGCATTCAGTAAAGCTAGCCAGTATGCATTTTGCACATAAACATTCAAGTGTCTAGTAAAAATACTATTTTAACCAAATTATTTATTTTCATTTTTTTCTTACACTTTACAAAATTTGTTTAAACCATGATTTTTGTACTTTAAATACATGCCACAGCCATTTCACTTGTCTTTTGACTTTTACAATTTTTTTTTATTAAGATTTATTTGTATTCTTCCTTTACTTTCCTGATGTCTTACCTTTGTAGCAGGTAGAGCTGCTCCAAACCACATGCGTTCAGTCAGACCCTGAGCACAAGTCAAGTGTTGTGTTTAATAGTGAACACTTTAACCTTGTTCTCAAGGATTCAGTCCAGCCTCATGGGAATCAGCGAGACCTGAACAGATGGGGGAGGGCTGCCTTCGTCAGAGAGAGTCCTCCGGGAGGCAGATTGCTGAAGCCTGACGACGGTGGGGGAGGGATGTTGTTTATGTGTGCGTGTGTGTGTGTAAGGAGACAGAGGGAAAGAGTGGAAGGCTGCTGACGCAATCTGACTCATTGTGTGGTGTATGTGACGTCCAGACAGCCATGTAAATCATGAGAGCAGTGAAGAAGAGGCTGGCTCCAGCCTAACTGCCCAGTCAAGCATGGCCTTTCACAGGCAGAGCTCTGGAGCACAGGAATATCCAGTCCGGATAAACAGATGAGAAATAGACTTCAGAAATATAAACACAGAACAACACGCTACAACACTGAATGCTGCTATGTCCGGCCTAATGTGTTAAATTTATGATAACTATATAAAGATATACATGTTAGATCAGCCTGTACAATAACACTGTGTCAGTCCTATTACTTTTGCTTTTATAACAGTAAAAAGTAAATGTATGTATGTATGTAAATACATGTATGTATGCAAAACTTTAACAAAACAGTTAAATCTGCAACAATGTTACTGATTCTGCTATTTTTGTGTAATTTTATTATAGGTTTAAGTATTATTTAATATTAGTTTTTTTTTTATTGCTAGACCATGAAAATCAAAACAAATAGCAATTTTAACATTTAGTCAGAGAATCCCAGTTTCTGAAGGTTAAGCACATTCTGTGACAATTTGTTGAAAAAAGAAAGATATTCACACACACCTAGCAGCAACAACAATAAATGCAGAAATGAGAGCTGTTTCCAAACATTCCTCCCTTAAAAACAATTAAGTTTGTAATAAAAAAGTACATGAATAAATAAATCCCCAAAACATAATAAAAATAAATGTATTTCAAGACATATCCTCTTAAAACAAGTCAGCTATGTTTTGCAGTTTCCGTTTTAATCATACTGATTTAGTTTGACAGAAGATAAGACAGCTACCGCTACCGTTCTGTGACCTCAACAGCTGCTCAACTGCTGCCTGTTTCTCCGTCTGATGAAACAATGTTGCCTTGGAAACAGTTAACATGGCAATTCATATTTTGTCAAGCTGCCATTGTGCCGATTCCTCCAAGACAGATTTGGGTAACTGACTAAGGCCTGTTTCACATTGCATTTATTTTAGCTCCCATATTAGCGGGTTACACTATTCACAGAACCCACTTAAGCAGCTTGAGCTGCCTAGCAGGAGTGTACTGTAGCTACAAGTAGAGCATCAACAAGGAGCCTACTTTTGCCAAACTCAATAGAAAATGCAAAGATGTAAATGTTTTGCAATGCAGGTTTTTTACGAAGCTACATAAAATGCAGGAGCAAACTATTCACCCATGCATGGCTTGAAAAATCGTTTGGACTTGATACAAAATTATGCACAATGCCAGACACATAAACTATTTTATTAAACCAATAAGTCTCCGACAACTATTTCAATATTTATTTAAAATCAACAGGTTGGAAAATTTGAGTTAGAAAAGTTAGCAAGAATACAAGTACAACACAATGAGGCTAAAAAAATCAGAATAAAACATGAAAATATCTTGAGCTTATATTAACAAATTTGTGACAGGAAAATGCATTTTGAAAAAAAAAATAACAGAATTTCGTTGTCACCCAGTGGCTATTTTTGGTATAGCACCCAAACAAAATCTCACAGGAACCTCAATCTTTTTGTGATATCAACTTCAAATTTGGAACATAACTTAGTTAGACATATGGTTTTGATTTTAATGCAATTTTAGATTCCAACATATCTTGTAAAATATTTATTTTATATAAAATATATTTTTTAGTTCAGTACATTTATTTACAGAAAACTTCAAAAAAGATGTACATTTAATTTTTTTTTAAATGCTTTAATTTATATAATCTGCATTTTTTTTTGTGTTCTTTAAAAGAGTCAATCCTTAAGTCTGTATTTCAAAGTGTTCATTTCAGTTATTTAAAGGATTTTGAGTTTGCTCTGTTACTCTCCCTGGTGAAGGCATGAGCAAAACGCATTGGAGAGTTTTTAGGTCTTTTGGATGTAGCCATCTAATAAAAAAAAGGCTTTTTAATCTAAAAGAGAGCCATGGTCACCATAAAATTTTCTTTGATGGACTGTTACAAACCCTAGACCAGAGAGCACCTTGACCTTTTGGACTTTAAATGATTAGTTCACTCCAGAATTAAAATTTCCTGATAATTTACTCACCACCATGTCATCCAAGATGTTCATGTCTTTCTTTTTCAGTCATAAAGAAATTAAGGTTTTTGAGGAAAACATTCCAGGATTTTTTATCCATATAATGAACTTCAAAGGGGACCACCTTGTTGAAATTCCAAATTACAGTTTCATGATCCCAGCTGAATAATAAGGGTCTATCTAGCAAAACGATCAGTCATTTCTAAGAAAAATAAACATTTATATATGTTTTAACCTCAAATGCTCATCTTGCTCTAGCTCTGCGATCCGCTTCCATGACCAGCACCATGACCTTTAACAGCTTGGTCCTCTTTGAAGTCCACTATATGGAGGAAAATCTTGGAATGGTTACTAGAATGAAGAAACACATGAACATCTTGGATAACATGGGGGTGAGTAAATTATCAGGAAATTTGAATTCTGGAGTGAACTAATCCGTCAATCTTAAAAACTACTTGCCAAACTCACATTTCAGTAGCACATTTTAGATAGTTATAAACCCCCAAATTACATTAAAAACTCTATATTGTATGTTGGTCCAGCCATTGATCATGTGCAGTGTACAGCAAAGACTGTTTCTTGACACCAACCACTAAACGGCTATTTTTAAGTTATATCTGGAGCTCCTGACAGCAGCTGCAAGAAGTGTCGTAAATACCAAGCAATGAATTTGCAGATTGCTGATTGGCTCTTTTATTTGGAACTGCCATCTTTCTGTCAAATTTCTGCCATACTGGGTGATCAATTTCTCCCATTCACTGTAATACAAGTAGTATGTCTCAGCTGCTGCTATTCATTAAATCTGACTGAATCCACATGATTTAAGCTTTAATTTGTGGTTAACGTCATTGTTTGTAGATTAATTAGCACATGGATGTAAACGTGGCCTTTCTTCTTCTGTAAATTAGATTTCACAATAATTAAGAAATCTTAATTAATGGCCACTCCTCATAACATTTTTTAATATGGCCACTAATAAAACAAATAGTGATGTAGAGACCACTGTATTTTCTGTGTAGAGCTGCAGCAGAAATGAAATGTTCTGTCAGAGTGAAAGC
The DNA here is from genome assembly GCF_018340385.1 of Cyprinus carpio. NCBI lineage: Eukaryota > Metazoa > Chordata > Actinopteri > Cypriniformes > Cyprinidae > Cyprinus > Cyprinus carpio. Next base: position 2,198,077 of record NC_056590.1, read on the forward strand.
ACGATGTGAGCCGGCTGTGTTGCCACTTACTCGCTGGTTAATCATGTGGTGTGAAACAGGCCAAATACAGAACTACAGTCATAGTGTTTTCAGCGTAAACTGAGCAATGACTGCGTAATGCTTGAGGTGTTACTGGTGTAGCCCACTGCAGTCACCTGTCTACAAACACATATGACAGAATGACACCGGCTGAATGAGTCAAGCGAGAGAAGAGGAAAGCCGTCTGAGAGAAAGGGTGGAGACGTGAAGATGAGCAGACAGCGCCAGCACAAGACAGGGACTGTCTTCATGTTGACTTGATTTGTGTGTTGTGGGCAAACATATCATAACACTGAGAGATTACATCTGTTTGTACATGTCTGCATGTCGATGTGTATCAGCATCGGAGGTAATATGGCTTACGGCATTCATTGAAAAGCTTGTATGACAAAAGGCTTGAAAATACTACATGACTTTTAAAATTTGAACAGATTTTTAAAAAAAGTATCCAAGCTAACAGGAAATGTTGTTTTCAACTTTCACTAACATTATATAAATGTTAGAATAAAACATTCTTGAAGTAATGTTTATGGTATGTTTTTATGCGTTCTTGTAACGTTGAGAGAACAACAGCTGTCCTCAAGATGTTATTTGCACTTGATGAAAGTTGAGCATACTGAGAGGAAACATTCTTAGAATATTTTAAATAAGCATTCAAATAATGTTATATTTTGGGTGAAAATAAAGTACATTTTAAGAAGTGTTTTGTAACGTCAAATAACGTTATAAACACGATAGTAAACAATAGTAACTTTCTTATTACAAATAAACAGAAAATAAAGAATGTTTTATGAACGGTTGTGTAACCTTCAAATAGCAATATAGTCAAGACTGGACATTTAAATATTTTAGGAACATTTCGAAACAATGTTTATATAGCCTAAATTTGTTAACCTAAATTTGGGATACACCTGCCAACTTCGTAAATAGTTACAGAGGAAAAACGACCGAGGATCACACACACTACCAGACAAATTTTTTGTTTCAACAAAGAATAAAGCAAATTCATATACGAATGCCTAAAACACATTCTGTATTAACCAGAAATAATATTGTTAGCAAACATCTGTTAGAATCATAATGCATGTTATGCAGGTTAACAATGGTTAGATTCAATAATAATCGTTTTAACAAGATATCACACAGCTATCCAGAATTACTATCAATCATATTGAAACTCACGATACTATAAGTTGCAGTCTGGTTTGAAGGAGGTGCTAGACAGTGACATTTCATGGCTGTGACTGCAGACTGTGATATGATTAGCATGCAGTGTGGATTTGCAATCATTCAGTGATATATAGCACTGATTAAAATCCATTTTATACATATCGAGTTCGGTGTTATAGTTACTGTTTGAATATGAATGAAGCCAGGGTTTGTAGAAATGCATTGGTTTGGTGAATATACTGTACAGTATGGATTGTACATAACCATTGTCTGGTTACAGGTTTCAGCCCATCTCTGTTTATGGATTTTATGTAAATGGTGTCTGGCGTGTTTGACGCAGAACAAAGCAATAGACTGTGAGCAATTGTCCGTCAGATGAGACGCTCAGACCGGATCCCACTGAGTAAGACAGATTAGATCATCGGCTAGAGGAACATCCACTCTCAGATAACAGATCTGCTCTAAAAGATGAAGAGGCACCTGGAATGATGGGTAAATAAAGCTTGACTCTGCAACTGAGCATACTATGAGAATTCAAAAAGGAATAGTTCACCCAAATTAAAATTCACTGTTAATTTACTCACCCTCAGGCCATGCTAGATGTAGGTCTTCAGAATAACATTGAAGATGATTTTTAGCTGAAACCGTGGTTCTTCGTGATTCATGAAATGCAAGTCCACAGCTTCTGTCACTTTTAGAGTCAAAAAAAGCAGGTACAAGCACAAGCACAAACTTACGAAATAATATAGCCATGGCTCCTGACGATATACTCAGATCTTATGCAGTGAAATGATCTGCCTGTGCAAGAAACAGAGTATTGTTTACAATCCAGAGCCTCAGGCAAACGGTACTGGAGCTCAAGCTGTCTGATGTATGATGACGTACAGTCGTGTGAAAAAGTTTTTGCCCCCATCCTGTTTTTTTTATTTTTTTGGATATTTGTCACACTTGTATGATTCAGATCATCAAACAAATTTTAATATTACACAAAGATAACCTGAGTAAATACAAAATGCATGCACTTTTTGCCTGGCACTACGTGAAAAAGTAATTGCCCCCTAATTCTAATAACTGGTTGTGCCAACCTTTGAAGGAAACAACTGCAATCAAGTGTTTGCAATAACTGGCAATGAGTCTTTCATATCACTGTGGAGTAATTTTGGCCCACTCTTCTTTGCAGAATTGTTTTAATTCAGCCACATTGGAGCATGAAAGGACCGTTTAGGGTCATGCAACAGCATCTCAGTCGGATTTAAGTCTGGACTTTGACTTGGCCACTCCAAAACCTTAATTTAGTTTTTTCTTGAGCCAATCAGAGGTGGACTTGCTGCTGTGTTTGGGATCATTGTCCTGCTGCATAACCCAAGTGCGCTTGAGCTTGAGGTCACAAACTGATGGCTGGACATTCTCCTTCAGGATTTTCTGATAGAGTGCAGAATTCATGCTTCCATCAATTATGGCAAGTCGTCCAGGTCCTGAAACTGCAAAGCAGCCCCAGACGATCACACTACCTCCACCATGTTTGACTGTTGGTATGATGTTCTCTTTATGAAATGCGGTGTTGCTTTTACACCAGATGTAACTGTCAGGCACTGGAAGGAAAGACCCAGTCGCAGAGTGACAAAGTACAAGGGTTTACACACAAACAAACATTTACTGATAAATACTAAACAAAAAATACAGCAGAGGGTGACCACTGGAACCAGCATGGGGTGACAGCAGCTTGGACTACTGCTATATATAATTTAATATATAAATAAAGATCTAGAACCTTACTGATAAATACTAAGGAAAAAAGACAAAACAAAAACTGGAGGCTTGAACCTAGCGAAAGACTAGAGAAAGAAAAAAAATCTCCTGAACAAATAGGAGAAAAATTAAACTAAAACTTAAAAGGATCTAAAACAGAAGACTTCGGGATAAAATAACAAAAAAAAAAATTAAAAAATCAAAAGAAACAAGGAGCTGGACTCAACAGGAAGATCCAAAGGGAAAAGCAAAAACTAGACTTGATTTGACTAGAAAAACTTGAAACAGCAAAACACACACGTTAGGAAAACATACAGACAAAACGAACCGGCAACTACAAGAGGAAAGAGAGCACAATAAGAAGGGTACAGCGACATGAGGAACAGGTGACAACACTCTGACTAATGAGGACTAAACAAGGGGGCGTGACCCGAGACCCAGCACGTGGCAGACACAAGAGACACAACCATGTGCTCAGGCACAAAATAAACAAAGACACATTGAACAAAGACCGTACAAACAAGACTTTCAGGGCAGGATCCTGACAGTAACGGGACACACCTTCCAAAAAGTTCAACTTTTGTTGCATCAGTCCACAGAATATTTGCCCAAAAGTCTTGGGGATAATCAAGATATTTTTTGGCAAATGTGAGACGAGTCTTTGTGTTCTTTTTGGTCAGCAATGGATTTTGCCTTGGAACTCTCCCATGGATGCCGTTTTTGCCCAGTCTCTTTATTGTTGAATCATGAACACTGACCTTAATTGAGGCAAGTGAGGCCTGCAGTTCTTTAGATGTTGTTCTGGGTTCTTCTATAACCTCCAGGATGAGTCGTCGTTGTGCTCTTAAAGTAATTTTGTTAGGCCGGCCACTCCTAGGAAGAACTGTTCCAAGTTTTCTCTATTTGTGGATAATGGCTCTCTGACCGTGGTTCGCTGGAGTCCCAAAGCCTTAGAAATAGCTTTATAACCCTTTCCAGACTGATATATGTCACCTATATTGTTACTCATTTATGTTCTTGAATTTCTTTAGATTGTGGCATGATGTTTTGCTCTTTAAGCATGCTTCACTTTGTCAGACAGGTTCTATTTAAGTGATTTCTTGATTCAACAGGCCTGGCAGTAAAATTTAACTCAGCTTTCTATAATATTGTGGTTAATCACAGTTCTTTCATGATTTAACAGGAGGGGGCAATTAATTTTTCACGCAGGGCCAGGAGGACTGCTTTTTCCCCTTAATAAATAAAATCATAATTTAAAAATTGCATTTTGTATTTACTTGCATTATCTTTGTGTAATATTTAAATTTGTTTGATGATATGATTTTTTTTAAGTGTTACAAATATGCAAAAAATATAAAAAAACAGGAAGGGGGCAAATAGATTTTCACGGCACTGTATGTGCACAATCATGCCTGAACTGATGACATTGTTGTTAACAAAAGAGAGGAAGGATGCGTGTGCAGACCAAACACCTTCAAAAGCAGTTTATCACCAGCAAGCAGAGCAGTTTAACAGAATCTTGCATAACAAAGGCTGATGATGCCACATTCTGCACACACGTCCTCCCTCTCTGTGGTCAACAACGATGGCATCAGTAATGCATTATTTTGCAAACACACATATATCATCATGGGATAGAAAGCTTGAGCTCCAGACTCTTGTGAGCATGCGGAAAACCATTGCACAGACTGACTGTATCGCTTTATAATAACTAAATATGTCATCAGGAGACTCAAGTATTAATTTAGTTTCCTGTACTTTATTTAGACTCTCAAAGTTATGGCATCCATTGACTTGGATATTATAAATCATGAAAGACCATGGGTTTAGTTAAAAATCATCTTTAAAGGGATACTCCACCCCAAAATGAAAATTTTGTCTTTAATCATTTACCCCATGTCGTTCCTGTCACGGTTGCCTTCTATGGCGAAACGAAGAATAAGGAGATGTGGGCTGAACTCAAAGTAAACAGTCTTTATTAATCCAACATAGAGTAACTAAAGGTAGACAGAGCCACACATAGGAGACACAACATCGACATTCAATACCAGACCAAGAAACCTAGAAATGGACTGACTATAAATACACAGGACTGGACGAGGGGAAGACAAGGAACACCTGGGATCAATAATCATAAAATAACATTGGAAACACCTGGGCTAGACAGCTGGGACTAAAGAACATAATCAGGACAGGAACAGGAAGGGAACCAAATAAGGGCATAGGAGCACGTGGGGAGCAAAACACACAAAACATGTGACAGTTACAAACCCATAAAAGCTTTCTTTGTCTTTGGAACTCAATTTAAGATATTTTGGATGAAAACCGGGAGGCTTGTGACTGTCCCATTGACTGCCAAGTAAATTAAACTGTCAAGGTCCAGAAAATTATGAAAGACAGCATACGCTCTTCTGTGTCAGCCGCGCTGCACGGATGTGCAGTTTTTGTTCAAAATACACGTAGAAAACATATTCTTGTGTCACGGCTGACACAGAAGAGCGTACGCAGTTTGTGTTCAGCGATGTTCCTTAAAATGGCACTACGGTGATGCGGAGAGACACAGAGGAAACAAATTGTTGAATAAAGTCGTTATTTTTGTTTTCTTCACGTATAAAAAGTATTCTCGTTGCTTTATAAAATTCAGATTGAACCACTGATGGCAGATGGACTATTCTGACGATGTCTTTCATACTTTTCTGGAAAAGTCCCAGGCCAGGTGGGCCAGCAGGTTGGATATAAACTTTGCAGGACAGTCAGTTGAAGACCTAGGACTTTATTTATAAAATTGTGTAGAAACCATTTGATCTTACGATCATTTCTCAAATGCGTGGATGTGTGGTTCAGAGACCGAACATATGCACAAAAAAAAAAAAAAAAAAAAACATGCATATGGCTCTTTCAGATATGAAATTTATAAATCACAGATGATCTTGAAATTGTGAGCAGCTGAATGCTTTCAGATCTCTGTTTGTAAACGCTACCTAATCCTAAACCTAATATCATTAACATAAAACCATAGCAACACCCAACGTCCAAATCCAATCAAATAACCACAACAAAAAAAATTGCTTAAAAATCTAGACCCTGGTGTGCCGCTAAGCACTTATCCACGTCAAAGACTGTTTTATAAATCTGAACACTGGATTTTAGTGTATACACACTCTAAGATCAAATCTGTGCATATGCACCTTTTATAAATAAGGCCCATTGGCTTTAAATAAGAGGCGTTGCCTTAAGATGCCAGATATTTATAGATGTGTTCTAATGATTTACTTTCTGAGAATCAATTTTTTTTATTTTTTCAAATGAAAAAAATGTGCACTAATTCAACTGACAGTGGCTACATTTGCATTCAGGATTGAGAATCATATTTACTAGCAGGTGTGATTCTTGCCAGACTGTATTGTTTATGCAATAATGTTGCATTGTGCTCTGTAAATTGAACAAGCAATACCCTGTTGGGTGCTTCAGTATTTAACTTTTTCACTAAGTGGCTCATCTTGTACTGTCTCAGGAGTCGGTTCCATTCTGCATCTAATATTTAGTTCTGACAGTATTTATAATACTAAATGAAAACCATTTCGATACTGTCAGAGATGGGTTTGATATCACTTTTTTATATTTATTTTTAAACAGCATCACCTTTAACCTGTTGTTACTGTGAAAAACGTTGTGTCCTGTGATTGTCGCTACCAAAATTAAATTAGACATGCAATTACACTCTATGAACCAAGTCTTTAAATAAATATTTTATTTTCAATGAAAATAAATACATTTTCTTACGATAGAATCAACAACATTTAAAAAAAAAAAAAAAACATTTGTGGGAGCATGGCGCCAGCACACAGTTTGAAAGAGAGCATACAATCGCATATGCATGGAAACATCTAACAAACTCAAGTAGCATTCATTTTCACATATCCCATACCTTTAACAAAACAACAACAAAAAATGAACATATTTGGATCACTGGGAATGTGAAAAATCATCTAATCATCAATTACAAATCTACAGATCATTAGATTTTTCTGTTTCTAGATGTGGCTTATTTATAATTATCCAAGTATCACAAATTACAGAATAAGCAAATTGGGGAAAACATTACAATCTCTACTGATACGAGAAATACGGCTGACGAAATCAAAGTCTGAAACTTGAGTTTTTCATTCAATATGTAAACAATCTGCCAAGATGGAATTGTAAAACACAGGATGTGACCCATCAATTTGTGCTTTTTCATTCGGTGGCAATTGTTCACAATTCTAAGCTGTACGTGAAGCAATTACCCCAGCTGGGGCGGGTAGAGGTGAGCCTGGCTCTGGTAGAACAGATTAACCTTCTAGTACTGTACGCTGTGCTATTTCCATACCAACCCAACCCTCACAGAGAACTCAACACAAGAACTAGCAACACAACGACACAGGAAGTTCTCAGCCCTTCCCAACTCTTCACTACACCCTGAGCGATAGCAAGCCAATGAAAATGTACATTTTGTAATTATCAGGCCATCTTAGATGACTGACCGTGCTGACCTCAATTAACAAGAAGGTTGTAAGTGTAATTTAAATGTAATCAGGTTTAAACCTGCAGTGTTTGGGGAGCGAGAAAGGAAGAAACTTTCCGTGCTGGTTTGTGAGCTTGGCTTTCAATGCACCAATCAGGAAATGTGTGTTATAGTTGGTTGGTTAGTGGTTGTTTCAAACAGTAGTTGAATGATTGATTCAGGTTAATTTAGAAACAAGCAGAAGGTTTAATTCTTTATGCAGCATGTGGCTTAATGGAGACTGTGGTCCACGTTCTTCACTACAATAAGGAGCATATGAGCAAACACTATAACAGCTGGAGTTTGATGTTGCCTCTTTGAATCATACAAAGACAGCAGTGTATTCCTTGTTCCGTGGAACAAGGTAAGAATGTCTACAGTGAATATTTATCAGTATCCGTGTATAAAACGATAAGGCAGTTTTACAGTTCAGACTCATCATCAGCATGGAGCACAGGCTCAGCATTTCATAAGGGAGGCTACAAAACATTCCACCATTTCCCAGACAAGACAGAAATATTCCTGAAAGTATCGAGACACATCTTACAGTGAATGTAAGACAATCATTTTGGGTCTTATTCAGTCAGACGTAGGAATTTTTTTTTACTAGGCAGTCATCTTTTTAAGTCAAATTTTGAATAGCAGTAGAATGGAAACACTGCCCAACCACTGCCACCTCACCACCCCCTTTCCATTTCAAATATCATTAAGAGCTACTGGAAAAACAACCCGATTTGAAGTACCAGCCTTCAATTCCCACATAACACACTCATTCAAACAGCTTTTTATCACAAGTCATTGGGTTAGTTTGAGAAAAGGCAAGTCTCTATCACCACAGATCATGTCTGCTTTTTGGTAGGTGTTATACATAAATACATTTCTAAATGCTGTTGATTCTAATTGCCCCTGAGGAGGCAAAGCAGTTTCTGCAAAGTTCCAAGCAGACTTCGTTTTCCACCATGTGAAGTTACATTCAACCCTGGGACACTTGGTCACATCAATCCAGGGTGACCAATGGGATGAGACAACGCCTGCTGGCCAAAGCCACATTTGCGCCCGATTCTTCTTCAAAGAGTGAAGAACATCCAGAACTTGAAGTATATGCCCTCACTGAAAGACAGCGTGCACTAGCACATCTTCACAGACATGGAGAACCTGGTTGTTTTAGCTTTTCTTGTCTTGCCCCAGCTTCTTCTTGGCAACCAAGTCTTTCTCTGATTCCAGAACTTCAGCAGCTGACAGTACTTGGTTGCTGCTTGCACACAAAGTCTGAGATGAAATCGAACTCGTTTTGTCCGAGGAAAAGCTCAGGCAACTCTTGAACCCGGTCCAGCCCGAACTCCAGCACCAAGGACGTCAGAACCTCCTCATCAATCAAGTCCATGTCCATGACGTTGAGGCCCAACGCCGGCCCACCCATCCCCATCTGCATGCCTGCCAACTGAGCAGGACCCATCCTGTGCTGGACGTTTCCCATGTGGCCATTCATAGGCCCGTGAGGGTGTCCGTGGTACTGAGTATTGAGTTTCTGAAGATGCATGCTCGCCATAAGTTGCTGAGATGCTGTAAGGCCACCTCCACCCATATACTGCTGTGGGTGCTGGCTCTGGGGGTGCATATGATGGTGCTGGGTTTGAGGGTGACCCTGCGGTTGCTGATTTGGACCTCCGTACATCATACTTGGTTGCTGCATTTGGTGGGGGTGTCCGCCGCTCATCTGGCCACTGACCTGACCGTTCATGACGCCGTTCATCACGTTCCTCTGCCTCATGGGCGCCTCCATGGAGCTCTGGGGCCCCCTGCCGTAGTGCACAAGCTGCCCGTTGGGAAGGGTCCGCAGACCAGGCTGGTGTCCGTGCGGAGAAGGGCCATTAATTCCCATGCGATACCCATGCAGGCCTCCTCCAGCAGAGCCATGGGTCATAGGCATCATCATGTGTTCAGCCATGTCTTCTCAACTGCAGAGATATGAGAAGAATGTCAGCAATCAGGAGCAAATATTCAAGCAGGTTCTCAGTATAAGCCGACAAACACTTTCAGTTTCTTGAAAACCATCAGTAGTAAACATTATACCAATATTAGGATGTCTGGCTAATCCATTTGCTCTTTATTGATCAGTCTTACATGCTTAATAATCAGTTGCAATTGTCTTGTTTTCCAGTAAAAATACTTACACATCCTTAAAATGAGAGAAATTTACTTGAGAAGCAAAATTACATCAGAATACTAAGAATTTTCACAAATTAAATCTTAAATAAAAATTATTTACAAGTAAGCAAATATCTTGTTCACACACACACACACACACACACATATATGATATATATATATATATATATATATATATATATATTTTTTTTTTTTTTCTTTCTTTCTTTTTTTACAGCCTGAAATAAAGACTATCACAGTTTTTGTTTTATCCAGCTATATTTACTCAGTGCAACTTATAAAGAAGTCGTGGCCTAATGGTTAGAGAGTTTGACTCCTAACCCTAAGATTGTGGGTTCGAGTCTCGGGCCGGCAATACCATGACTGAGGTGCCCTTGAGCAAGGCACCGAACCCCTAACTGCTCCCCGGGCGCCGCAGCATAGATGGCTGCCCACTGCTCCGGGTGTGTGTTCACGGTGTGTGTGTGTTCACTGCTGTGTGTGTGCACTTTGGATGGGTTAAATGCAGAGCACGAATTCTGGGTTACCATACTTGGCTGTATGTCATGTCACTCACTTATAACTGTAACTGTAACACAGATATGTCGGAAAAATAAAAAAAATTAACTGAACTTGAGCAGTTCTGCAAAGAAGAGTGGGCAACTATTGCAAAGTCTAGATGTGCAGAGTTAGTAAAGACAAATTCCAACAGACTAAAGGCGGTAATTAAAGTAAAAGGTGGTTCAACAACAGAGATAAGAGATGAAAGGACAATGTCATCTGGGGTCTATAGGAGCCTCACCTCTCCTCCTGTCTACATAAAACAAAATACTGACACAGAGGGTGATCCTTTTTCCAACTCAGTAAATCTGTATATCATTCACTTGGATGTTATAAGTTGCTCTGAGTAAATACAGATGCATAAAACAAAAACTCTCCGTCTTCATTTCAGGCTGCAATAAAACAAAATGTGATTATTGCAAAGGGGCTGATTCTTTTCTTTACCCACTGTATATTAAATAAGATATAATGATTAAGAAAATGTGTCTTATTTTGTTTTATTTTATTTATTTATTTATTTTGCATTATATATGTATATATAGCAAGATCAACAACAACCCATTGTGGTTGCAAACTTAAAGCAGATACATGATGATTTGAGCCCTTTAATATTGCAGTGTAAATATTGCACTAAGGAGCATCAAGGAGACGCCAGGAAGATCAAAACAATAACAGGCAGGGAGGTGGACAAAGTGCTCAGCAAACAAAGCCAACCTACTGCCAGACTCAGCAAGATATAATGACAAAAGGCATGAATTATTGGATTTATTCAAATGAAAGGGCAGTGTTTAGAGTTTAGAAAATGTATATTATATTAAACTAGATTGTAAAGTGCAATGACATTAAAATCAAGTATTAATCTGAAGGCATGCATAAACTGGTTAAGAACTGAAGATAAAGCATATATATATATAAAGAATTCATCTTCCTAATTCATACAGTTGATAACATGCAGATTATTTTCCTTTTTTGTTCTCAAAACCAGTCCTATTCACTGGCAGTAAATGTCCTGTCCAGTGTTATTGTCTCTTTAACATCAATAGCCTCAGGATTGAGTCAGAACATATGTTTAAGAATTACTCATTTTGTCTCATGTATGTCATCATTTGAGGTAGAGATAAGAGATGAGAGGACAATGTCGTCTGGGGTCTATAGGAGCCTCACCTCTCCGCCTGTCTACATTAAACAAAGAATTTCTGAAATCTGTCTATAAATGAAATATAGGGTTCAGACTTTGACAGTTTCTGTCAGACCACAGGGAACCGTTCGTCAAACATCAGCACGTTTGCTACTGGATTTACTGTGTAAGCTATTTCAAGAAAAGTTGAAGTGTCTCCTAGACTCACGAGCGTTCATGCTCAGTTTGAGCATAGCAATAATGCACATATAAAGTGCATACAGATGCAAACATAAAGAACATTTAAATACTGACTGTTAAGTAGCGCTATATTGTCATACTGCATTATTCTGTTTTCTAAGTAGAACAAAAGACATACCACACTAGAGCAACATATTTTTGAGTTGTAAGAAGACTTGACACCAGAACACTTAACCTATCCAACCTAATGTCCAACAGTAGATATTTAAATAAGAAATAAATGTTGATTTCAGATATAACATTTACAACTGAACAAAAGATCCAGCCTTCTCGTTACCACATTGAACTCTATATAAAACACACATACCGTCAAATGAATCCTGTGGTTGTAGAGATGCTGTTTCGTGTTGTCGGTCTCCGTAAAGCAGCGCAGGTATCTCCAGCGACTGTACTGTAGTCTGAACAGGGTGCTGCTGCTGCTGAGCGCTTTCTGGGTCAGCACTGGAAGTACACACACATAAAGACGACCCGCGAGAGGGGCGGAGCAACCCAAGCCCCGCCTCTCCTCTGCTGTAATTGGCTGTTGATTTAATCACAGACGTCACTCGCCATTTACTCACATGTCCTTCTGTTATATGTGCGCTGGCAAAGAAACTCAGAAATCACTTATCAGCTAAAACACAACTCAAGAGTGCTACTTTTTAGTTAAAAATGATATTTGATTCCTTAAAGGAGCTTGAAAATCATGGCCTTAAAATAAAACCAGGTTTTTTTTTTTTTTTTTTTTTTTTTTTTTTACCTCTTTTAATTTCTTAGCCGTAATTTCATCTCTCTTTTCACCTGTGGCCTGTTTACCTTTACAAATTTGAAGATACTAAAAGTCTGTGCCGAAGCATTATGACATATTGAATTATGTGTTACATAGATTTACGATTTTAAAAGCTACTCGACTTTACTGAAGACAAAGGATCAATTTACACTTATTTCAGACAGGTATTTTTTGTTTTTGTTTTTTTTTTGTAGTTTGACCACTTTAATTTTTCATCTGTATGGTGTCCTTATCTAAAGCATCTTTAGATCTTATTTAAATTACATATTTACCAATTTAAAAAGAGAGACAGACTGCGAGAAGAAAGAAAACCACCTGCTGGTGTGAAGCAAGTGCACTGCCGTACTGCTCGATCATCCAGTACTACATATATCTTCACACATTTATATGCTCTTACACTGATTCTCATGATTTTTATTACTTGTTGGATGAGTTGAAGCTCCTTAAATATTGTTCAAAAAGCATACCATCTAGACCAGTGCTGCCCAAAGCTGTCCTGGAGGTCCCCATGCCCTGCACTTTTTGTATGTCTCCCTTATCTAACACACCTGATTCCACTCATCAGCTCATTAGTAGAGACTACAAGAACTAAATTGGGTGTGTCTGATTACAAAATGTGCAGGGCAGGGGGTCCTCCAGGACAGGTTTGGGAAGCACTGATCTAGACAAAAGGTGGGTATTTAAAGAAGCTCAGATGTAAGATGAAATGTAGGTGTGTTGAATATTCACTCACTACAAACACTTTCACACAAATGGATTCAAATCAGTGAAGAGTCATGCAGAAGGGTGAAACACCTCTATTTACTCATTTCTCCATTTCTAGAAAGGAATGTGATGAGCAGAAGTGTATAATCTCTCTCTCTCTCTCTCTCTCTCTCTCTCTCCTGTTCTTCTATTGTCTCCTTTGTCAGTGTGTAAATTAAGCCTGATTCATCTTTGAACAGAGTGAACAGTGTGTTCAGCTGACTTTAGCTTTGCATAGAAACCTTTCATCATATCCTATACAAACAGCCCAATAATCCACTGTTTAAGGACAAAATTTGTAATTAGTGATGTTTAATAAGGCAAGCATCTCCATTACTCGTGCTGATATTGGGGGTTTTGATTCAAACGACTAGGCTATTTTTTTATATAAATTATATAAATGATACCGCAAATTGCATGACTTGTTGAGGAGAGGTGTGCTTTTACTTTGCTAAACCATAATATTTATGATTTTAGATCTAGAGGAGCCATATCTAGGGACCAGAATATCATAGATGGGCTCTTTTGACTTGCGCCAGTAACTGATCACCTAGTAACCACCCTAGCAACTGCATAGTAATGTCTTGGCCGCCACCTACAACACCCAGGGCCAGTGAATTTTTCATGGGCCACCACTCACATTTTCCTCATCATAAAGTCTCCCTGTGACAAACTGAGAATGTATTTTTTGTGCTAAAGTTGTTTATTTTGTGTAGGTGTGCAGTGTTAATTCTGTTGAAATTCCTGGGGTGTCAAAATGTGTCAAGAGCTAATGGCCTAACTAATGCAATAGCAAGATAAAATTAGTCTTTCTTCCAAATCTGGACATATTTTACCTCAGAGTATTGCAGAGGACCAAAATGACCCCATTTAGAGCACAGCATTTTATTCACATGAAAATATTCTGAGAAACAGTGTACGCACAATAAAAGAAAATGTGTAAACTGTGTTGTATGTACCAAATGGAACTGCAAAATGATTATTTCCAAACAGGTTTCCCAAACACCTCACCCTTCATCTCTAACATAGTTGGAGTCACACCTCTTACTCATGGCATACTTAAATACTTAAAGAATCCTATTGTTGACTCTGCATACAGTTGACATTTCAGGAAACAACAACAAAAAAACATCTTGTTTAAAGCTACACTATGTAACTAAGTATCTACAAGTTACTTGTGGAGAATGAAGTTTGCCAATGCAAACATTAGATATGATAATTGCTATTTATATTCTGTAAGGTAAAACAGTGGAAACTTATATCTATTAAAACTTGGCTAGTAAGCTCAGTCAAGTCAAGTCAAATAAACCAAAGTAGTAATTAGTTTATAGATCGGAAGTTACCAACATAAAAACTGTTTTGTGAAACTTCTCAATCCACAGGAAATGTGATGCAAATATGCAAACTAACATATTTTTAAAAAAAACAAGCGATGTTCATTCATATTTTATCACAGGCAATCTCCCTTTCCCATTATTATGACAGCAGCATATACAGTAGTAGTAGCCTTACCACTTTTCCTTTATTCATCCATGACGAATGAAGGCCATAAATATGCAGTTACCTGCAAAATCTATCCTGATAGGTCTTTAATATAAATTATTAACATGGGCTCACCATAATGATTTTAGGGCAAGCAAAAACAAGGTTTAGAATATGGATTTCTGATGTACTCACTCATTACTCAGCTTCAAGTACAGGTCAAATTTACCTATAATCTCTCTTTCTCACACTCATGCCATTTCATTCTGTTCAGTCACAAGTCACTAAGCAGCAACATGATTAATAAAGTTATTACCAAACAATTACAGGCCAAGACTAACAAAATGTCATTGGGAAGGTAATTACAACCAACAGGTTCAATTTGAGACTAGTGCTCTGTTTGACCTTCAGTGTGGCAGAGCGAGAGAATGAAAGCATTGGTAGAAAGGTCACAGCGATGGACGGCCTCTTCTGACGAGTGTGGCAACGCTGCAAATTATCCATAGCAATTTGCAGGTGGTGTGTGCAGAGCATTTCCATAACAGCGCCTATATTTTCCTCTCTCCCTCTGACATTTCATAAAAAAGTGTCATGAATATTTTCACAGCTGTTTGGTTGTGTGTTTATATTGGTGTTTAGCACGCACACACACAGATCTTTGCTGAAACCCACTGAGATAGATGTGGAGAGCAGAGCGGCTAAGGAAACAAAGATGAATCAGGGTTTTTTATGGATTGTGGTGATCTGAGGTTTGGCTATTTGGGTTTTTGAAAGTGGGGGGTTGCAAAACAGGACAGCATTTCAGTAACAATTCAAAGGAAGAAACATTTCTTTTAAGGTCACTTACACCCCAGAGAAGGGTCTGATGGAGCATTTTATTGATAGGAACGTGTAAAATCCACTTTAGTTTGTAATCAACTGTGAATATGGCAAACTGGATTTCCAAAAGCACAGCTGTTACTGCAAATCTGAAAATATCATCAAAAGATGATTACGTCATACTGTGTTGTAGCAAAATTAGCACTTGATAGATATGAATGCATAAGATCTGCTTTGAAAACGATTCAAGTGTGAATACAGCAAACTGGATTAATGAAAGCACAACCATACTCCCTTGTCTGAAATTTTAATTTATCAAGGGATGCTTATGTCAGACTGCATTGCAGCAAAATTTGCATTTATAGACAGGAATGTGTTAAATCTGCTTTGACGCCAAATTAGTTTGAAATCAAGTTTGAATATGGCAAATCGCATTTCCAAAAGTACAGCAATACATGCCTGTTTGACAGTTTGACATTGCTGCTTATTAATAGTTAGTAATGTAGTTGTTGAGTGTAGGCATGGGGAGGATTAAGAATTAAGGATTAAAATAAAGAGTCAATACAGTATGGTAGTAATATGCATGCTAATAAGCAACTAGTTAATAGTGAGAATTGGTCCCTAAACTAAAGTGTTAATGACATTTTCATTGATCAAAAGATGTTTGCATCAGACTGCATTGCAGCAAACGTTTTTTTTTTTTTCAAGACAGAGCACCAGTTTTGCAAACCCTTGTGTTTTGTTCTTTATGTCTACATTTCCTTTTGTATTACCTTACAGGTATTAGCGTAAACCTTCTTCGACTATGGCCAGTTTTCTCTTAAAGATCAACTAAAGTCAACAGTTTGAAGAGGACCTTGCTGAGCAAGATAGAGTATGTAAACATGTTTATAGCTATAGTAGTTTCCTGAGCAGCAACATATCTGGCATGTACAACAATGTCAAGAATGTATCTTATCTAAAACATCCTGATGCTAAAGTCTTTTGTTGTAACATGGGAATTGTAGATCTAGCTCATATTCAACCAAAGTATTGGATGAAAGTTTGAGCTAGCCAGTTTGAACTTACTCCTATTCAGCTAGTTAACAACTCCAGTGCACGCTGCATTGTGTACAAAGATCTCTCCACACCCCATCTGTTTATCAGCTCAGGGGGCGGAGCCTCTCACCTGTTGCTTCAGGTAACCAGGAGGATCAGGCCATGTTTGTGTCAGACTGCTTGTGTGCTTGAGCGTGTGTGTACATGTGTTTATGTTTTTGTGAATGTTTATAGCTGTTGTGTGTGTGACTCAGCATGTGCAGTAGATTCACAGTCCACTGTCAGCTTGCCACAGTAAGCGTGTGTGCACGCGCATGTGGTTAGTTTGTGATTAGAGGAACGAAAAGGAAAGAGACACAGAACAAGGGAAAGAAAAGCAAGGGGGAGGGGTGACGCCCTGCATGCCTGTGTCTCATGGTGTAAAAGTCATGTTTTGCTTCATTGGTTCCATTTGGTGGTCACTAACTCCCCCATATGAGTCTACCTTCCCAAGAGCAGCCTGCAAACTCTTGAGTATCCAGAAGCTTATTCAAAAAATTAAATATTATTTACTCATTTCCATTTGGATTCAAAAAAAAAAAAAAAATACACATAAAACACACACACACACACACACACACACACACACACACACAAAAGTAGTCCATATGCCTTGAGCACTATATTACTGTGTAATGATGCTTATGCAGTTCCTTTAGACAGTTCAACCAAAAATGAAAATATTTTTAACTTACCTCCATGTCAATACAAAAGGAGATTAAAGAATAATAGAAACCACAGAAGTCGTCCAAACGGTTTGAGTACAGGTCTTCTGGAGCCATACAACAACACTGTGTGAAGACAGACCCAAATTGAACTTGTTCATTTCTGAAAATACTTCCCTCTGCCACAGATATTCAAATTTGCCACAAAAAAATCTGGCATGTGTGGTTTGACATCAGTGAAACCAAACAATGCGACAAGTTCAATATGAAGAAGTGTAAATGAGATTTTGAGAGCTAGTGAATGAGAACTACTTCTGTGAATAAAAGCTTAAAGGATTAGTTTACTTCCAAGATGAGCATTTGTGGTTAAAAAGTATATACATTTTAATTTTTTTAAGAAAATGACTGATCGTTTCTCTAGATAAGAGCCCTATTCCTCGACTGGGATCATGTAGAACCCTTTGAAGCTGCACTAAAACTGCAATTTGGACCTTCAGCCCATTGGCCACCATTGAAGTAAAAAACATCGACAAAAATCCTCGAACGTTTTCCTCAAAAACCTTAATTTCTTTGCAACTGAAGAAAGAAAGACATGAACATCTTGGATGACATGGGGGTGAGTAAATGATCAGGAAACTGAAATTCTGGAAGTGAACTAATCCTTTAAGACATTATGTGGCATATTGCACGTCATACTTTTAATCATGCTTTTTTATGATACTCTTGTGTGTGTGTGTGTGTGTGTGTGTGTGTGTGTACTGCTGAAAAATGTTGTGGGTGGAGTGACATAAAGATAAAAAAACAAATTAACACACAACCCTCAGCTTTTTTGGGTGAACTATCTCTTTAATAACAAATACCTTAAAGCTTACTGAACTCATGAAAACACTCATCTGAGAGCAATTCCAACCACAATAACAAATTAACACACTACCCGCCGCTTTAATATCACATAACCACCCATTCTACAGGGTGATTTGTATAACAACAAACGCTCATGTACAACGACAACCCATGCAATCTAAGTTTGGTTGACTTTGGTTAAGTTCGGTTGGGTTTGAAAATGCTCACAGATGTTGTGGTTGCCCATGTGTAGGGCGATGCACATACATTCAGATTATAGTCTTAAAGTTAACGTGAGATCACAACTGACCATATTTGCTTTCTTTATTCTGTTATTTTATTATTAATGTTGAGAACGATTCATCAGAGCAATTTCAACTTTCCACTTTCATTCCAAAATTAAAGAGATTTTGGTTTTCACAATCTTCCACCAAAATTAAAGAACTTTTATCTGACCTTTTGTTTCTGCCTGAGATTAAAAATGCTCATTATTATCGGTTCTTTAGATGTGTTTTGGTTTCTGAGTTCTCATGAGGTGTTTGCAAAACACAGGCGAAAAGCCAATGTCTATGTCTACGAGCTGATTGTATTGTCAATGTGGTAATGTCCACCTATGGTGTTCTCAACAGGTCTTTAATTTGACTATAATGGCCCAAACTTGTGAAAATGAATGGACTAATTACAAAGTAAACAACTCAACCGCTCACGCGTCACTTTTGTTCAGAATCTAAATTAATGTGAAATGATTTGAAACACGATATAATCTGTAAGTGAGCCAGTTTTCAGTGACCGCTCAGTTGAATGAAATTACATCAACACCTCCATTAATTAAATAAAGGTTTGAAAACAAAGTTAGTGGAGGTTTGTTGAAACAAAGATGAATTTAAGGCCAAAATCAGTTCAAAATATCTGGATTAGTTGGTCTGCAAGAAAAAAGAAAAAAAGAGAGGGAATTTATTTTAGAAGACACACCACATAAAGAACATAGACTGTTTACTAAAGAACTATATAATGTCCTTTACAGAAATTAAAAAAGGTTCAAGGCCCAGGCAACACTGGGAAATTTATATTTAAAGCTGCTTTTCTGAGTTTTGCCGATGGTCTCCTCCATGCATTTCTTCTAAGTGCACTAGACGTGTCTCCTCGCCTCAGAGCAGGTTCTCGTTTCTCCCCCATTAGCTATTCATAGCACTCAAGGAATGTGGTTTCCCCACCCCATGATTTGTTTGCTCTTTCTTTTTTCCTCCTTTCTCTCTACTCTGGCTCATGCTGTGTTTGTGTGTGTGTGTGTG
Source organism: Cyprinus carpio (assembly GCF_018340385.1). NCBI lineage: Eukaryota > Metazoa > Chordata > Actinopteri > Cypriniformes > Cyprinidae > Cyprinus > Cyprinus carpio. The sequence goes on from NC_056590.1 coordinate 2,217,356, forward strand.
TGTGTGTGTGTGTGTGTGTGTGTGTGTGTGTGTGTGTGTGTGTGTGTGTGTGTGTGTGTGTGTGTGTGTGCTAAGCGCTGGGCAAGACCGGCTCTTGTCCTGGATCTACATCTGGCATTCAGTGTTCATGTAGGTCAGACGCTGGTTATGACACAACGCTCAATGAAGGGAACGCTGGACTCTGCTCAGAGAGAGTTCAGTTGCAAAACCCTTTCATGAAACATTACACAATGGACATTTTCATACTGCTGTAGAGTGCTACATTACTGTCATTTGGAGGTTTTAGCAGCAAACAGTAAATTAATGTGGCATAACGTTTATCGCAAAAAAAAATCTTTTCAACTTGTCATTTAATTGTTTTCATTAACAAAAAAGCATATGTTATGGTGAGACTTTTTCAATGGTTGTAAAGCAGGATTTTAAAGCAGAAGTGTGAAGTTCATGATTTTATAAAAACACTTACATTCATTCTTATGTTAAAAGTTGCTCTCGTCATTTTCTTGGTTGTCTTAGGGGCTGTTTTCACAATGGCGTTTTTATGCATTTTGGCCGCTCACTTATGGGGGCTTGAGAATGCAAACTTTTGAAAATGGGTTTCAGACTGCATGTTTTTGAAAACGATCCCGTTATCATCTCTACGTAAACAACAAAATCGCAAAATTGTGAAAATAGTGTCATCATGTGCATGCGTCGTGATAGCATGCATGAATACAGGTAATGTTGAACTCACACTGGAAATTGTCATCTTTGTCCATTGTCTGCACTATTTCACCTTAGAAGTAATGACCAATAAAATATATGTGTGTGTATATATACTGTATATATTTATATATATACACACACATACATACAAACATATACTATACACATTTTGCCTCAAATAAAATAATGCAGTATTATTTTCTTTCTGTCTAAAATTGGGATCTCAACACTTGTTTTCTCAAAATCTTGATGCAAAAGCTGTTTTCTCTAGATTTGCTCCTCTTTCTGGAGCTTATAAAAGCCACTGATGAACAAATTCATTTTTTCCTTTAATATGAGCTCACTCGCGCTAGAATATCTCTATGTTTGTCAGCCATTGAGCACTTCAGTTTCTGACTTTTAAAAAGGATGCTGCAACTTTATTGTTGTAGACAGTATAATGTGACCTCGAAGATGTGATAAGTTTCAGTGAGAGCCAGCGCAACTCAAAGAGGTCACACTTTATTTTAAGCTCCAATTCTCACTATTAAGAAACCATTAACTGATTCTGCCTCAATAATCTCTTAGTTTGCTGCTTATTAATAGTTAGTAAATTAGTTGTTAAATTTAGGTATTGGTTAGGATTAGAAATGCAGAATATGGTCATGCAGAATGTGTGCTTTGTAAGTACTAATAAACAGTCAATATGTCATGCTAATAAGCAACTAGTTAGTAGTGAAACTGGTCCCTTCACTAAAGTGTTACCCTTAAACATCTGCACTCCAACAGAATGATGTGTGACAGAGGTCAGTTAAATGATTTGTGCATGACCAGAGAAATTTTGAGCGTAGTATAGATTTTCTCATGAGACAGTCAAGATCAACACGTGTGTTATGCTGAAATGACAAGAAAATCATGATCAATGCCAAAAATAGTCATGAGGGAAAGCATAAGGGCCCAGGTCTTATTATAAAAAACTTCTCCTTTTTTATTGCTCAACAAAAGTTACACACTATGTTACATGTTTTTTTTGTTTTGTTTTGTTTTGTTTTTTGTTTTATATGTTTGAGTGAACCCTGAACACAGATACAGTATACGTTTGTGTAAAAGTGAAACTAGCTCTCTGAAAACATTTGCACAGATAAGAAGACTTTAAGTTCTTATCTAAGATGCACATGGCAAATGCTGTGGTTTTGCATTTGGATGTTTGTAATAATTTTGTGTTATTTCTACATGCATCATGGGAAACAGTATTTATTCCCCCAATAAAGTAAATGAATGACTTTGCTGTGGGTCACATGCCTATTCAGAGAGAGTAGCGCGTGCAACGAGTGTCCATGTTCCCGGTGGGTGAGATAGACAGATAAAGACAACAACACGTGAGGAGGAATGGGGGGTGTGGAGATGAACAGAGAGTGACAGCGAGTGTGAAAGCAGGCACAGTTAAGCAGCCAAAGACACACAAGACAGCCAAGAAACAAGTTGTGGCTTGGGTCTTTATATCCGGTTGTACCGTAAATAAACAGCACACATGTATGTTTCTGCACACCTGCAGTGGTATTGCCTTTGCTCCTCTCCATCAGCTCGCTTTTACACAGTTTCCTTCAGTTGTATTGAGAGAAAGCCGTTAGGCCGCTGCTTTTCTTCTCTTCTTTTCCTCCAGCCTCCCCCTCTTCTCTACCATAGCATCAGGCCCTTCTGTCCAGCCAACACACACACACACACACACACACACACACCACATGGTGCTACAGAAGACATCCTTTCTCAGAAGAGCCCTCGATGACTCGCGAATGTCTCACATTCAACACAAACACATCTGTAAAGCACCACAGCTTGGACTTACACTGTGGCCTGACCATAGCAAATAAATCTGACGTGAATCATTCCATATCTCTTGGCTAAACTCCACTTACATAGAAATTACCTGTTCTGGGTAGATTCCTATGAATTGTTGTCTGTTTCTGATTCCAAATTATAAGGCAAAAATTGTAGTTAGTAACGTAATTCATTACTTTACAAATTTAGGTAATATAATCAGACTACTTTTTGATTACTTTTAGATTACTTTTAACCTTGTTTATTGCAGTGATTTAAATAGAATAATACTGTACCATATTTATATAAAAATACAGAGATATTTTTTTTATTATTATTATTTAATGTTAAAAGGGTTTATTGTGAGTATCAGTTTCCATTACCTTACAGCCATACTGAGAGTGACAATGCATATTTTACCTGCATATTTTAAATATTGCAAATAAAAAAATTAAAAAAATAAAACAAGTATTCTATGACAAAGATTTGATCAGTATTTTTGATAATGGTAAAATGGTTTATTATATAATTATCCATTTCATTGAAAGTGCAGTGCATGTTCAGAGAGAGGCTCTGCCTCCACACTTTTGATTGGTTGTGAGTTTTCGTAGACATCTCATGTTTGGTGTGGTCAGACAAATGACTTGTCTCTGCAATATTATCGCATTGGGTTTGGTTAGGAAACAGATCTTTACAGTAGGGGTAACTTAGAGTTTCATATCAATTATTAGCATATTCAAATTATATGAATATAGTACTGAGTACCAGAGTTGGAGTCTTTATCTTGTGGTCACCTGAGACCCTTTAAGTCCATAAAAAGCACTCTTGTGGTGCATACAAGTCTTGTCTAACATTTCAATTTTGAGTTTGCGAACACTATAAATGTTCACATCCTGTTGTAACTGCAAGATAGCAATTTTCTCCGACATGACCATTGTGACTAGTGGAAGCAAATAGTGTTAGATTTTTGTATCTTTTATATGTCATTTTATTATCATGTGTTTATAATGTGCTTCCTTTGTTCACAGTTCTATACACTGAGAACTGAATAATATAGCAAGTCACTATTCTGATGTCATCCCATGGAGTCATTCTGGTGTTTTGAGGGTTGACATAGACACAAATAACTGTTGATTCTGTGCGCATGAACAGCTCTGAATCAAACTTCTATATTGTTACCCAGTAACTCTAGTTATTCAAATTAGATGGGAACAGTATTAATCTGGGTCTGGGTCTCCAAATGTACACTCTTGGTCTGGATCTTGGTCTTGGATTGTAGTCTAAAGGTGCTAAAGGTGATAATAACAAAGAATCCACAAGACCTCCAGGAAATGATTTTTTTTATGCCTCCCTTTAGACTTTGTTTATTACAAGTAACTTTGCGACTCCATTTCCACTAGCAGTCTTCTGAGTATTAGTAGACTGTCTGCTTAATATCTACTCACACTTTATTTTGATGTTTCTCCAACAGACATTCAACTGTCTATAAGCAACTTTGCAAGTATGTCAACTTATTCTACCAACCCCAACCTTAACCAAAGTCTAATAATACTCTAATGAGAGTTAGTTGGAATGTAGTTGCAAAGTTTCCTATAGACTAAGAGAACCATAAAAATAAAATGTAATGAAATATAAAATATGTGCAACAATAGCATGCTCTGGCTCAGTGGGCTTACACCTGATTTTACAGTACATTTTTTTTTTCAGACATTATGATTTAAATGGTGATGAGTGTACCAAGAATAACTCTTTCATCTTTTCATCACTTTAATAGTTTTCCTGTTGTTTTAATGTATTTTAAAGAGTCGGCAGTCAAAAGTAAAACTGCTGGATGATATATATTCTTCATTCTTTCTGAAAAACAACAAAAGATAATGTGAATTACAGTATGCATAACATCACCCAAACTCATAAATACCAATAAAAAACAACTATTATAAGGGGGAAGAATCCGCAGCTCACTACTCGTGAGTACTTTTAAATAAGCTACTCTTTTACTCTAATCACACTACTTTTTTGGAATGTAATGGTACTTTTAGTTTAATATATTTTTTCAGTGCTCTTTCCTCCACTGTTGCAAAATTACTTGTCAGTTCAATTTCTAAAGGGGACCATCGAAATTTGACTTTGACTGAATGGCTTTTTAGCCACTTTACAAAACATGGACAGGCTGATTCTTGGACTGAAAACATTGGACTGGGACTTAGGGCTTGATGTGTTGGTCTGGATCTGCATCTGGTCTGGTCTGGTATTAAGTCTGTTTTTTTTTTACTCCAAGTCTGTTATTATTAGAAGTCTAGTACTGTAATATTACTACAGGTAATATTACTACAGGACTACAGGTAGTCCAAAATGCAGCGGCTAGAGTCCTTACCAGGTCAAGAAAATATGATCATATTACCCCAATTTTACAGTCTCTGCACTGGCTACGTATTAAGCTCCGTATCAGTTACAAAATATTATTACTTATTTATAAGGCCCTTAATGGCTTACCTCCTGCGTACCTAACTAGTCTTCTACCACGCTACAACCCATCACGCTCCCTAAGGTCACAAAACGCTGGACTTTTGATAGTACCTAGGATAGCAAAGTCCACTAAAGGAGGTTGAACCTTTTCACATTTGGCTCCCAAACTCTGGAATAGCCTTCCTGATAATGTTCGGGGTTCAGACACACTTCCTCTGTTTAAATCTAGATTAAAACACATCTCTTTGGCCAAGCATTCAAATAATGCATCTTATAATTTTGGACTGCAGTTATATCTGATCAAATCCGCATTATTATTCTTTAGCTTGGGTTAAACTAATTAATATTACTTGGTTGGAACAACGGCTACACTAATTATGTCTCTATTTTTTTCTCTGTTTTGCACAAGCTCCAGTCTGGATCCAGAACACCTGAGAAGAGATGATGCCAACCCCTCAGAGGACCTCAGATGATGCTAACCCTGAAACAACATACAGAACTACCACATTTTGCTATAAGTTTGATTGCATAATTGCTGTTCATAGTGTTAATCGTTGTTTGATTACGTCTTTAATTGGTTTTTCCGAACATTTTTGCCGTATGCACATAAACTGATAAGCTACTACTAAATATTGTAGAAACTTAATTTTCTGTAAAGTTGCTTTGCAATGATTTGTATCGTATAAAGCGCTTTACAAATAAACTAGAATTGAATTGAATATTATCATCAGACACCATCATTGACTAAGGGTCGTGGGATGAATGAAATAATCACACAAACAAATTGAACTTGTTTTAAGGAGGTTTAGATGTTTTTACTGGATGTTGAAATAATTTTTGCAGTGTTTAAAATGTTTCAAATGAAATGTCATGGTCTTACGTGTGAAAACTGAAGATGAGACCTCAGTATTCCATTAAATGCGGAAACAAGTGATGTAACGTGTACCATGTAACATGTCACAATGAGGTTCAATGTTCAACTGCTGGAGCAAGCTTGGTTTTCACTGTCTTCCCACACCCTCCCCTCCCTCCCTCTCTCTCTCTCTCTCTCTCTCTCTCTCTTTGGCTGAGTCACTCTGACCACTGCTGCTTAGGAACGAGTGGATTCTTAACGGAGTCTCCATGGCGACCCTGCAGGGGAAGGTCACAGGAATGTTTGAAGGTCTGCTGGAAACACATGCGGCAGAGAGCGGCTGATCTTTACCCTGTCTGCTTGTTTTTAGGACACTCTGTGTTTAACTCATTGGCTGTTACATCAAACAAATACCATCAACAATCATAACATCAAGAGCATGTTACTCAATCCTACTTGTGAAATTACAGATTTGGTTGTGACCTAGTCAGAAAGGTGAAAAAATGTCTTATCTCATATAATTGCAAAATCCTGTGAAAAGCAGTCAAAAAAAAAAAAAAAAAAAAAAACGTCCTCATTGTCAAAAGCTGGTTACAGTACAAGAAGAGAACATGTAAACCCTGTGAACCTTGTAAGCAAAAGCTGAATTTACTCCAAACGTATAACTGAACTTGTGTCAGTGAACAACTATATAATAATAACTACTTGAATATGTCTATAAGTTCTTATGCTTTGACCAGATTTAAAGATTTCAAGAAGTACAGCATTTTATTATTATTATTATTATTTTAGTTAATTTGCTTTAAATGTTTGCTCTGTCTAGGAGGGATAAAATATAGACACACATGAAACAGCTGTTAACACAAGTGTAAGAACATAGAGCTACACTGAATTAATGTGGATAACAGTGCAAATCACTTTCCTGAAACAAGATCAGTTTACTTTGAGATGTAAATTTGCATAATAGAACTAGACTTGTTTTCAAAGAATATGTCTTGAATTTAGTTACTTTTTCCTACACATAAACATCACTAAACTTGAATTAAAACCATGAAAACAAGAAAAAATGAGGCAAGTAATATTTGATGGGTTTTTTTTTTAAGAGTAAACATACTGGACTACTGGAGTCAACTCAGGAAAAACACTCAGACGTACTTTAGCTAAAGTTTTAATTTGCTGTTCATTAAGTCTCATTTCAAAGATATTTAAGAAATCTTATTTGTGAGTATTCTTTTAAAAGGGAGTATAAACATGAAATAATATTAATAATAAACACAATAAAAAAATAATAAGAATACGAAATTCGCATCAGATTCATATCTGATTAATCACTAACTAAAAATTGCAACATGTGGCCACATTCCTGGAGGATTACTTATTTATTTTTTCCATTCGGGTCAAATTTGTATAATGGTAAGTTGGCTTATGTTCCATAACTAAAGTATGTAGTATTAATATTCCTTGTTCAAGCTCTTGTTCTGTCCAAGCTGGACTATTGCAATGCTCTCTTGGCAAGTCTTCCAGCCAGTTCTATCAAACTTTACAATTAATCCAGAACGCAGCAGCAAGATTACATTTTAATGAGCCGAAAAGAATACACGTCACACCTCTGTTTATCAATTTGCACTGGCTACCAATAGCTGCTCGCATAAAATATTCAAGGCATTGATGTTTGCATACAAAACCACCACTGGCTCTGCACCCCTTTACCTAAATTCATTACATCAGAGTTATGTGCCTCTAGAAGCTTGCGTTCTGAAAGGGTACGTCGCTTGATTGTGCATCCCAAAGAAGCACAAAATCACTTTTACAGACTTTTAAATCAAATGTTCCCTCCTGGTGGAATGACCTGCCCAACTCAATCCGAGCAAGATGTATTATGCAAGAGCAAGATTTCCATTATACAAATTTATTATGGAAATGATTACATAATTACATTAATTGTCTGTTTTATTTTGAATAAAAAGCCATATTTTGCATTTAATGAAGAAAATGTGAGGGATTCTTGCCTTTTCTAAACTTGCCATCGTGGCAGGTGATGTAGGTGAGTGTCAGGGCATTGCTATATGGCTGTTCGTTTTGTGTTTGGTGGGAAACATGAAGCTAGTCAAATATGGCTGCACTAGGAAGAGTCTGTAAAATTACATCCCAGTGTACCGTGTTAATATGAAGGAATTTTCTGTATTGATTTTGCACAGGTGTATCTTTGCATTATGTTGTGTTTTAGGGTTGAGGGATATATCTGTAAACTTAAGAGAAAAAGTTTCTCTCAGGACATTATCTGTGTCTATATAGATATAGATCTCAGTTTATTTTCAGGACCTGAAATAAATTCTCAAATGTTTCACACTTTCTCTGAATGGCTCATGTACTCTCTCTCTCTCTCTCTCTCTCTCTCTCTCTCTCTCTCTCTCTCTCTCTCTCTTTGTTCTCTTGTGTGTGTGTGTGTGTGTGTGTGTGTGTGTGTGTGTGTGTGTGTGTGTGTGTGTGTGTGTGTGTGTGTGTCTGCTGGTGGGGGAAGGGTGATCGAAGCTCAAAGGGAGTTTGAGAATAACACTGACCTTTACACACACTAACACTCATCCCTACGCATTTCTATTATTTCACAAATCAATGAACCGTCTTTGATATGTCACACTTATGTGATTAACATAATTAGGATTAAATAAACCAAGAGTTTTTATGCTGGGAATTATTTCAACATCTTTCCATCAATTAACATACAAAAATTCTTGTTTCGATTTGCTCTAAACTCCCAAAGGTAAATATCAAACTGCAATACATTCAGCCTGAGCCTGTTAACATACTGATTATTTTTTATAGATCATTTCAGTCTTGAGTGATATGTAATCTGTATTTGTAAACAAGCTTTAAATCACCAGTTACACTGATTAAATGCTCACCATTCAAAATGCAACCAGCAGTGATGATGTCATGGTAATCCTTGCATACTCAATTCTCATTGGTCATTCTTCTTTGATACATTTGCATACTGAATTGTGATTAGGCTTTCCTCACCTTTAAGAAAATGGGTCTTATTCACTAAACGTGCATACACACTAATTTGTACATGAAATCTACGTAAAAAAGTGCTTTCACAAAATAAATAAATAAATAAATAAACAGTACACATACACAAAAATATGATATACAAAATATATTTCAACAAATACAGTGAAAGAGTAAGCAAATCTTTATTTATTATAGCTTGAGCTGTGACAAATAAAAAGGAAAAGTTGTGCGGAAAGCCCTTATATGGAAATACTTAAAGGGATACTCCACCCCAAAATGAAATTTTTGTCATTAATTACTTACCCCCATATCGTTCCAAACCCATAAAAGTTTCTTTCATCTTTGGAAAACAATTTAAGATATTTTGGATGAAAACCGGGAGGCTTGTGACTGTCCCATAGACTGCCAAGTAAATAACAGTGTCAAGGTCCAGAAAAGGATGAAAGACATCGTCAGAAAAGTTTATCTGCCATCAGTGATTTAACCGTAACGTTGAGAAGCGACGAGAATACTTTTTGTACGCGAATAAAACAAAAATAACGACTTTATTCAACAATTCCTCTCCTCTGTCTCTCCCCACATCAGCGTAGCGCCATTTTGAAGAATATGACCTGAACGCAGGCGGCAAACGCTCTTCTGTTTCAGCCGCGCCACAAGGATGCATTTTCTGCATATATTTAGGCTTTGGTTTGAAAGAAAACAGTGCATCAGTACAGCGTGGCTGACACAGAAGAGCGTACACGTACTATACGTTCAAGTGCAGAAGGTCCAAAATATATTTTATGTAAGTAAAAGGATGCAAATGCTTCTTGCTCTGCGAGGCTGATTTTCATACATCATCGCGTGAAATGCATCAGGCTGCATTGGATACTCCAGCAGGCATTAGTGTAAACTATCTCAGTTTTCTCTTTCAGTATCTTGCTCAGCTAGTTAAACCATCCACATGTTTGTTATTATCTGCCTAAATAATTCTATCGTCTGTCCTCTAAATAACTCTATCGCCGCCCTCTTACTGAGCCACGGCAGGCCTACAAATTAACAATGTCCAATAGGACTGCATGTTTACAATGCTTTGACCAGCATAGCATTCGACATGTGCTTGTCTAAAGTAGTTTCTGTCCTGCTATTATCTGGGTTAAACTTTTATTTAACCCAGAATATTGTTTTAAGAAGAATTCACTAAGAAAGTCACTGTCAAGTCATCTGTAAAAACAAAATTGTCATGGCTAACTAGCAGCCCCCACAACTTTAATCATACATGACAAAAGCTCCACCTCAGATGGGAGCCGCCCAGTGACATAAGCCACGCTGACCTGCCCAAGCCACGCTGCTTGGCTGGGCTTTGCTATTCTCAGCCTCAAGAAGCTCAAAATAATTATTGCTAATTAAGGGATGTTGAATTTCACTGTTGTGCCTCTCCCGTTGTGAATCATTACAACTGTACTGCAAATAACAAGTAGAATCAGATTTGAACTAGAAGACGCAGGGAAGGTTCTTTCCCTTTTAGTCCATTGTTTTCTTAAGTATATATTCCTTGCTTTATTGACATAAAATTATGATTGGAAATGAGAATATTAAAGTCTATTAGAATGACAATAACAATGAGTCAAAGATCCCAAAGTAAATTTTTTTATAATATATTTTTTTATTATTGTGAAGTAATTTCCACCCTGAAATGAACATTCTGTAATCATTTTTTTCAACATAACGTCTTTACAAACCTGTATGACTAACTGCGTTTCCATTACCCTTCAAATTGTGCAAATTGAAATTGTGAATTGAAATCACAGTTTTGTGAAAACTCTCATATATTTCAAAAAAATCTTTAACACTTGCATGAGGTGGTTTTTCAAGTAATTCGAAAAAGGAATATTTTGCAAAACTCCAATGAAAACTGTTTTTTTTGTTTGTTTTTTTGTTTTTTTTTTTTTTTTTTTTTTTTTTTCATTTAAAAATCACATACCATAACCTCATACATATCATTTAACAAACAAAAACATCCAAGAAACACCCCGTACATGGCCATTCTGAAGTATAAGGGGCTTTCCTTGCCATTAATGCTTGGATAACCCTTTCTTTACACTGCACACGTCTGCAGCACATTGCAGTGTCCCAGAAACGGCTCTCTGTGCTGCTTCGCTAAAGATACACATCTACATCTCCTTCAATTAAAAATAATGGCTAGTGTGGTGGCTGCGATAACATCCGTCGCAGTAGCTTATCATGAGAGGAAAAGTTTAGCACAAATCTGTAATGGAAACGCAGCTACTGTCTTTCTGCCATGAAACACAGTTTAGCAGAATATTTTGAGTTTGCATAGCATGACTGTTGAAACATACTAATCTTTTGACCAGTCTTGCAGCACGAGAACAACAGGAAGGTGAGTTTGATAACCAAAGGTTCATTTCTGGATGAGCTTTTCCTTTGAATTCAGAGTAAGAAAAACTGAAATCATCCTGAGCTTCCTCCAGTCTCAGATTAGTTTGAGTCTCCTATGATAAGATGACTTTGTGTGGGTGGCCAACAACTGGCTTTTCCCATGAAAATCAGCTCTGGCATTTCCAAAGTCTAATAAGAATGAGTCGCAGTGATGTTCTGCTCATACCATGAGAGTGTGAGAGGGATAGATGGCAAATAGCCATAGTGAGTAGAATGGAGAGAGGATGGAATGAGAAGGGGACACTAAAGCTTTGTTTCAAAACCTAGTGTGCTTCCTTGTGACTCTCTACATTGGCAGCTGCTTTTTAATGTAACATCCTAACTGACATAGTAACTCTTAAATGGCTGATTTATTATGCCTCAGAGCCACACAAATCCTCTCTCCTCATGTAACGGGTACAGGATACACAACTCACGACTGATTCCAGTAGAGTCCAAAAATACAAACACTGAAGTCCAAAAATACACACATAAAATGTTTTTGAAAATAGATTATAGATTATTTATTAGATGGAAATATTGATATATTAGATGGACATGATTAAATGTATTATTTATTTAGCTAGAAAAGGAGCCAACACCCTTTCATTACAATTTGTAATAACTTTACATTTTTGCGACTTATTAGCCAATTCATATGAAGTCGTGTAATCTCATTTGTATGTATTCATATAGTGTGCTCACGCCCCACTAAGTGTTTAGTGTAGGGGTGGAATTTCAGGCTTACGTTTTTTATGAATTATGTTTTCATATGAATCAAATCATTCAAATTAACACTACATTAGCAATTCGTGAAAGAGTTATGTTTTTGTCATGAGACTGGATTGAAGTGGCTGTGTTTGCACATACAAAATTAACAATGAGTAATACTCATGCTGCCGTGCCATGTCAGTGTGTTTTTTCAGTGCTTATTCACCTTAGGATATGCAGGTTGTTGCCTACATTTCCAACACAGGCTCATTGGATAAATGTACCTGTGGCATCTATTCTGCAAAATTATATTATGTTGCTTCTTTGCGACATTCCCAAATTGAATTGTCCAGCGCGTGGCACTAAAAGTGTGTTAAGTTTTATCCAAAACAGATCAATCTGAATGTGCCAATGTGTTATAACATCGGTTGTTGTACGTATCACAGCACTTTGGAAATGAAATGTCTGGTCAGTGGCACTAAACGGTTAATGCTCTATTGCCTAAAGCTAACAGATAGTGTTAACAAAAGCAAACGTAAGCTAAAAACACATTTGCTAAAGCAACCATTCCATTCCAAAGCTTTTTATCAAGTGTCATGACTGGTGTTTCGCAGGACACCCCTTATTTAACAATAATTTCAAATGCTGTACCTGGTGGGGCACTGAGCAAGTTTACTGAGCAAGCTTACAGAAAAGTTATCCATATAGAGCTGGTTATTTGATGCAAACCTCAAAATGTATTTGTTTACAAACCATGCACTATGGTTTAAAATGTTTTGATGCCATAATAACATTAAACAAGTCTTTAAATAATCAATAATCTGCCCTTGTAATCATAATTTGTGTGAAAAGGAATAAAATACCTTAGTGCTTCACTGACACTAGCTATTTGTATTTACAGGTAAATTGTTGTTTTCCAATGAGTTGTCTATGTTGTACATTTTGCATAATGTTTCAATCATAAGAGGAGCTGCAACTACAAGGCTGATAACCTCTGGCTTAGGTAGGATTATATAGTTCACTTTAGAGAGTCTTTATAGAGAATTGTGAGAAAGAGTGCATTGTTCATACTGGTAAAACTTTATTTTTGTTGCGGTTCTGTTTCTGGATGTTATGTGGGAATAACTTCATGCACTATAGATTTATTCTGTGAAAATACCTCACACATGAGCACAAGAGCAGCATAAGGCCACCTGCCACTGCTGTCTGAGTTCAGCTCCTCCCTCCTCAAACAGGAAACAAGACTCATCCACAGAATGCTTCAAGAAACAATGAACAAGGAATGGAGAAGAGTCGGGTGGGGGTGAAGAGGGACAGAGGCCTTGGATTAAATGAAGGACAAAGACAAGCTTGAGTTACGCTTTCAGCCTTAACACTGCACTTGACTCACAGCCAGTAGAACATTTTATTGCTCTTTCTAATCTCAAAAGACATAAAGGACACATTCTCAGTCTATTTTTGACACACAATATGAATATAGAGCTAAATAGAAGAGATATAATTAAAATCTTTTCACTTACAGTTTTTCTCGGCCAATATTCTGCTGCAAATCCTCTTTTAACCATGTGAAAGTCTGAGAGTATGTTGTTGAAGTACATTATTAACAAGATGTGACATGATGCGCCGTTGTGATAATGCTTTCACAATCTTTCAGTATGTGAGATCCAGAGTGTCCTTATTACTTTGAAACATTCAATATATGCTGTCTTCTGAATGTGTGATGACAGATTTGGCATAATTACAAAAACAAAGAATGCATTTAACAGCATTATCAGTGTCACATGAAAATGTCTGGATCCAACAGAAAAGCAATATGCACAACATGTACATGCCGTACGTGATTACACCTCGCCTGAGAGCCGTTTGACCGGTCTGCAAATATTCTTGACTTACTGGATTTTTGGAGAGCAAACATGCATACGTGCATGCGAATGGGTTAGTGTGAGTGTGTATGTGCATGTGCTGCTGGACCCTCCCCCTTGCTCCTCAGGGCCGTCGCCGTGGCAGCCTGATTATGTAAGTTGTTATCCAATCAGAGTGCGCCTGCATTGCTGTGTCCCGTGCAACTGCTGTTTGTTTGCATAGCAGATAGTCCTGGGGAAGTTTAAGAGTTCAGGACAAAAGCACACACACACATACCCACAAAACATTTATGTAGCATTTCATACAACAAGCCTTTGTGAGCACTGCTAAGTACAGCAAAATGTCATCATAACAATATAAGGCTGGATAGAAATGAGCTTTGTGATGCTTTGAACACTGTTTTAGAACAAGTTATTGTTGCAAGGCTATTCATACTGTTATATATTTTCAAGTTATACATAAAACATGATCTACTGATCTATGAGTTTACTACTGTTATAGCATTTTTCATAAACAAACTCCTAACCTGACTATTTAACTCATATTCCTTCATTTGCACTACAAACATAAATGATGCCACAGAGGGTGTGGTTTGAACACTAGCAATTTCTAGCAATACCTTAGCAACCACTCTCATCACCAAAGTAACCACCCAGAACACCAAAGCAAATGCATAATAGTGTGCTGCAATCATCTATGAATGCCTTAGCAACAACCCAAAACACCATAGAAATGTGCTAAAAACTCACAAACCCTAGCAACCAATGAAACACCACAGGAATGTGCTAAAACCACTTAGAACGCCTTAGCAACACCTTGGCAACCAACCAATACCACATAGCAACCACTAAAACACCATAGAAATGCACTGAAACTAATTAGAATGCCTTCGCAACAATCTATGAATGCATTAGCAACAACCCAAAACACCGAAATGCACTAAAAACCTCTTTCACTTAGCAACTACCTAGCAATGCCCTTAAACTACTTAGAACACCTGGTTTCACTTTATTTTGATGGTCCCTTTAACGCATTCTGTTGACTATAAGTAACGTTGAACCTACGTGTCTACTAGCTCTCATTAAAGTATTAGTAGAGTATTAATAGACTGGAAGGGTTAGGTTTAGAATAAGTTCTTATGGACTTGCAAAGTCACTTATAGTCAGTAGAATAATTGTTGGGAGACCATGACAATAAAGAGTTAGCAGATAGTAAGCAAACAGTCTACTAATACTCTGATGAGGTGTAGGTGCAACATTACTTATTGTCAACAGAATGTTCAAAAGGGACCATCAAAAGCATCCACCTACTGTAGCAATACCCTAGCAACCACCAAAACACTGTAGAAATGCACAAAAACTACTTAGAACACCTTGGCAACAACCTATGAATGCCCTAGCAACGACAGCCAAAACACCATAGAAATGCGCTAAAAACTTACAAATCACCTAGCAATACCCTAGCAACCACCAAAACACCATAGAAATGCATTGAAACTACTTAGAATGAATTCACAATGATCTATGAATGCCCTAACAACAACCCAAAACACCATAGTGATGCATTAAAAACTAGCTAGAACACCTTAGCAATACGCTGCAATGCCCTACACTGTAAAACCCCATGAGCTGTGATAACTTATTTCAGTTGAGAAAACGGAATACCTCAATTCATTTAATTTAGAAACCAAGAGTTTTGAGTACTCTATTTAATTTTAGTTTAATTATATTTCGCAAAAAAATACAATTCAACTCTACTCTATTATTGTGTTACTGAAATGTAATTATATTGTTTAAAACCACATACTTAATAGCAGCAACTCTTCTCTTTTAGATTAAGCCTCTTACTTAGCAGCCTAATGCACACTTGTGCAAATACAACAACAGTGTATACAGTCTTAACATGCTTTGGTCCATCCTCAACCTAACCACAGTCTCTAGTCTTAATTAGCATAATGTTAACCAATCTTGTGCAAAAAAAAAAAAAAAAAAAAAAACTTACCTTTTAACTACAACATTTACTCTCCTCACAGAATCTGAATCTGCTTAATATAATCAGTTATTGAGTGAATGGACTGTCAGTAATATTTGAGTGAAATGAACATTTAATAAATTTGACCGTTTCACAGAGTAGCAACACAAAACCATATGCACTAAAACTACTCACAACACCTTAGCAACCACCTATCAATGGAAATGTAAGTCTTGTTAGTGTATTTGTCATTGTCCACCAGGCTGTAATGGTATGTGAAAAGCACACAGGGTTAAAGAAGCATTTCAGAGACAATCAGTTTTGGGAGTTCAGCCAGTCTCTGGATAGAGAGAGAGAGACAAAGAGAGAGACAGAGAGAGAGAGACAAAGAGAGAGATGTTGTGAGAATGAGGAAGAGGAGGAAGGTGAAGTTGGTGAGAGGTGAAAGGAACTCACTGTGCTGTTTACTCAAGCACTGACGGCTACAATAGAACATCTTTCTGTCAGTCCTGAAGGTGCACACACACACACACACACACACACACACACACACACACACACACACACACACACACACACACACACACACACACACACTAGCATGCCCACAGATGTGCAGAAAGTACAAGAACAACAAGAACAGACACTTTTTGCACACACACACACACACACACACACACACACACACACACACACACACACACACACTCAGAGAGTGATGGTATGGAATATTTCAAGTGGACACAAGTTTAGCCGAGTGTACAGAGTGTACAAAAACTGATAATGTTAACACACACTAGCAGTTCACAAGCTGTTCTTAAAAAAGCTCTCTCAGCATTCTGTACTAGAACGCTCTCAGCATGAGAGAGATACACATCGTTACTGCTCGTGCTGTTTCACACATCACTTTTTTTTTCTTTTTAGTGTAATTTTTAATTTTTAAGTCCTATTTAAGTGATGTAAGTAATGTTAAAAAAACTTTGTCCGAGTTTTATGTGCAGAAACTGTGAGTAAGCCATCGGTAGACTGACTTTTAGAAGACACTGTGGCAGGGTTGTAATCAGCATTGTAGGGCACAAGTCCCCTTCAATAATTAGCAATGACCAAACCTACCCTCAGTATTTGAAATTCTTGCGCTGCTCTGCTGCACTACATTACGCAGCACCCTATTGTTAAGATGACAAAAAGGTTTACAGGATATATAATAACTGAGATGGCCAATCAAATCTAAGCCACTCAAAGTAGGTGAGGTTTATTGTTCACAGAAGCAGAAAGCGAAATCCAGCGTCAGTTTTAACGTTGAAAAAGAGCAAGGTCAGATGGAAGTTAAGAAACATTTCATATCTGACAACTGTCTTACAACAGAAATATGACAGTAACATCCAGAGATGCAAACTCTGAGATGCAAACTTTTTTACCATTTTAATTTGAAAATATAAAATTATTTACATGATTCATGCAATTCCTAACTGAATCTGATGAGACAAGAAATGTTTTACGTTTTCACCAAGTTACAGTAGGTATGTAAAAAAGAGTGAATGTGTGCATATTACTTCACAACTTTATAAAACAAATGGCTAGTTTCTTTGAGAGGCCTGACATGTCAGCTTCAGCCTAAACCAATCAAATGAGAGCTTACTAGAGGCGGAGCTAACTGTTTGTC
This sequence comes from Cyprinus carpio, assembly GCF_018340385.1. NCBI lineage: Eukaryota > Metazoa > Chordata > Actinopteri > Cypriniformes > Cyprinidae > Cyprinus > Cyprinus carpio. The sequence goes on from NC_056590.1 coordinate 2,234,812, forward strand.
TGACCAATGGAAGCTAAAGGTGATGTTAAGGAAACCTGTTCAGAAACATCATTAGTAAGGTTTGAAAAATTTTCTATCTGTTAAATGATATGACTCTTTGAAAATATATGAAATTAAATGGAACACAAAACCACAAAATCAACACAAAATTAACATTTTGTCATTAATCACTTACCCCCATGTCGTTCCAAACCAGTAAAAGCTCTGTTCGTCTTCAGAACACAATTTACATATAAGACGAACAAATTACTGGAGGCTTGAGACTGTCCCATAGACAAGTAAATAACCGTGTCAAGATCCATTGGCAGTCTATGGGACAGTCACAGGCCTCCCGCAAAACATCCAAAATAACTGTGTTCCGAAGACGAACAAATTATGATACACATTCTTTCTTGACTTTATCACGGGCTTTCTAGCAACTCAGAGGTCAGCGTGTGCCAGAGTGAGTGTGTGCGTGTGTTTGTGTGTGATTGTGCTGCCTGGGTTACAGTTTTGCAAGAGCGTGCGGTTTGGCATATTTAACTCTTCCTCTTTAGGCTTCAGGTCTTATCAGGAGAAAACACTACACCATTTACTTGCACACAACATCCACAGATGCACACTTATGAAAGACGGATGTCGAAAGATTGCAGAGTGCAGAATCGCATAAGTGTTTATTTGATTAATATGTGCATGTTACAATTTATATAACTTGAATAAGCAGAAAGATATGCTCAGCATTATTCTTGTAATTTCTGAAAGAAATAAAAATAACACAACAGACAGTAAAACAAAGAAGACTTTTACATATTCTGAATAAAATGTGCAATAGGCTGACACTAGGTGGAATGCAAATATAATAAAGTGATGTCATAAATATGCAAAATAACGGGTGACGTCATTTTTCCCTGCACTACTGTGCAGATCCTAACATGTTCTGGTAACTAGTATTATTAGTCTGCTAACATGTTAACAGGTTACTGGGTTGATACAGCACAAATAATCATTGGATTTTTCAAAGTTCTGGTAAAGCTTGCTTGACACAAGTCAGTTTTTTTTTTTTTTTTTTTAGTGAAAATCGATCTGAAAGTTAGAGTTGCAGCATATTGATTTTATTTTCACAGACAGTAATGTCTGGAACATAGAGCATCTGTAGACAGTGTGAGAGAGAAGTGAAGGTCTCTCCATCACTCTGTCAGATCACTCAGTGCTTATTTCCATATCAATATCTGAGTGGCACTAAATGATTTCAGCACAACAGGGTGCGTGACAGAGCGGCGCCCGAGCAGCACTTTCTGTTTTGCTCGTGTGGGAGAACTTGTGTTCGGGCGGTTTATGAATATTGCTGTTCATTTTTGCTGCCATGTAATAGAAATTAAACAAAACTGGTTTATTCTGTGTCATGGTGGCATTTCAACATCAAGTAATAATTCATCCAAAAAATTAAAACTCATCATTTACTCACCTCTCTTTCTTCTGTGGAACACAAAATGAGATGTTTTGAGGAATCTTTCTCACTACTCTTTTCCATATAGCGAAAATGAAAAATGAAAATGAATTGCATATGCCAGATGATCGTTTTCAAAAACCACTGATTGTCCATGAAAATACATATGGTGGATATTTCACTTTGTTTTTCAAACAAAGCTATTGTATGGATTGAGAAGACTAGCACACACAGTTAAATAAACTGCTTTTATGGTGCTTTTTGTCCTTTTTGGGACTTCACAGCCTTCTTTCACACTGGAAATTGCATGAACATTCAACTTTCCTTTTTGGAAACCATTTCTTTAAGCTCACCTTACTCATGAGAGGTGTGAATGCACTTGTTTATGTGTAAGTTTCACGTGTGTTGTAGTAGATGCATCCTGTGTTTGTGGGTGTTTGCAGCAGATGCTGAGTTCACATTTGACTAACACTGGTTCTTTCGCACTGGCACAGTCTACTGTTGACTGATTATGGGCAGTGCTCTATCCATTCTGTCTCTTTGTTTATATAAAGCTTAGATCATTCCGTCCTGACACTGAAATATCCTTTTTCTCAGATTTATTTCTTTATCTTTCCCTGCCGCATTGCCAGATAAAATGAGCATATAAACAGAGATGTACAGATAAAATGGCAACGCCAAGAATTGTTCCAAAACTAGACAGCTGGCTGTACTTAGACCACATTTTAATAATCATAGATATGCTCTGGTCACACTTTATTTTAAGGTTCAATTCTCACTATTAACAATCAATAACTTTTGCCTAATTAATCTCCTAATTTGCTGCTTATTAACAGTTAGCAAGGTAGTTGTTAAATTTAGGTATTAGGGATTAGTAGAATATAGTCATGCAGAATATGTGCTTTATGAGTACTAATAAACAGCCAACATGTTAATAATAGGCATATTAATAAGCAACCAATCAAATCCCTAAACTAAAATCCAAATACATAAGACCCAAAAAAAAAGAAAAAATAAAAAAAAATAAAATAAAATAAAATAAAATAAAATAAAAAAATAAAATAAAATAAAATATTTTTAAGAGATAATAATAATAGTTTTAACAGAAAATATTACTAATTAGAACAGTGATCTTCAACTCAAGACAAAGATAAAGCCTTGTTCCATTTAAAGATGTATTTAGACTGGAGGTGCAAGAACATGCTTAGGCCGAGAGGAAAAGTATAAATATATATTAAGGCTCTGTCAGCATATGACAGTTCTATTGCATTAGTCTGAAAGGTCAAATGGATGAGTTATATTGTTCCTCTATCTTGGTTCTCCCTCGCAAGAAGAATTGCCATTAAAATACTAACACACAAAAACACCGTGAACACACACGTGTGAACACACACCCGGAGCAGTGGGGTTTCATTTATGCAGCGGCGCCCGGGGAGCAGTTGGGGGTTCGGTGCCTTGCTCAAGGGCACCTCAGTCGTGGTATTGCCGGCCCGAGGCTTAAACCCACAACCTTAAGGTTAGGAGTCAAACTCTCTAACCGTTAGCCCACGACTTCCCACGATAGATAGCTAGGGAGTAGTTTATCCATAATGATCTTGTTCTGTTTTGGTATTGATGCAGCACAAAAAAAAATAAAAACACTATAATAAAAAAAATAATATACACTGTAAAAAATAAACTGTTGAGAATACTTAAAAGAGTAAGGCAACTTGATGCAGTAAGACTTTTGAGTTTTCTCAACAATAGATTTTTAGTTCTGCTCAATGAAGATACTTTGTTGAGCCAATGTAAATTTGTTTGTTCATGCAATGCTGATTTTCTTATTTTACTAATAGAAAAATTATTGTCAAACAAAAAAGATTGTGTCAAAGCACCTGAACAACATTAATTAGGAAAAAGTGTCAATAATGCAAAATGACTGTTAAAGCAGTTCATCATTGAATTCAGTGATGTCATCATGCAGCTCAGTTCAGTTTAAATAGTATCTGTGCAATAAATAACAAAAAAAACAAAAAAATAAATATAAATTTTAAAGAATGTTTGTAGGAATGCATTATCTATTTTCATAAATAACTGCAACCAAAGTGCAATATTCAAATATAATGAAAAAATGCAATATAATATTTGAAGGTTTGTTTGTTATGTGTTTTAATGCACTATATTTTAGAAAGGTGTAAATATGAACAGATAAGTATTATAATGTATTAAATCAGTGCATCATAAGATGCATTACAATTCAAAAATAAATCATTAAAAACAAACACAAAAACACACAATACTTTAAGTAAAGTTTTACCGTTATTAGTGGTATTTATTATTTTCAATACACTTCATCTGCAACAAGGAACTAAATATGCAGTTTCAACATATGGATAATGGGTGACTCGATAGAATTTCAGACTCAAGGTTACACAGTCAATTACTGAAGTGTGACCAGTCATCTCGGAAAAGAACCGTTCACTGTTCACTGAAGGTTCTTTTGGGAAATTGTTCTTCGTTGGCATTGCTGTGAAACCCCCCCTTTTGGCACCTTTATTTTGAAGAGTGTTACACAAGTCATGATGTTTTGTTTTTCTTGTCCATGTCTATATATTTTGAATGTTTCTGACTGACCTTTTTGCTTTTTGTTTCTTCATTCACCCCATCCTGTTTTCTCCTCATTAGGTAGCATGCACATTGTTGCATCAGCTACTTCTGCAGACATTAGGACGCCCTTTACCTGATTACAAATCCTTTTCTGTGCAGATGGAAGAAGAGAATGGGAGAAATAGAGATCACCGCAGGCAATAATTTCAGTATAATCCTGTTTGTCTTACAGGGGTCTGTTTCATATAACTCAACATAAAATTGAATAAGGATGTTACAGGCCATAGATGTGACAGCCTCATTTAGGTAAGGACAACAGCTCAATATCACTGTGTTTATAGGTCACAATCTGGGACAACTTTGTCATAGTAAAACCTATTGGAAAAAAAAAAAAAACACAAACCATTTTAAATACAAATAAAAGGTTTTAATAAAAATTAATTGATAGAATCTAACAACTGTCCCAAAACTTAAAGGGCTGTTTTGCTGTCTATAGCATAGGCATCATACACAGCATGGAAATAAGTTTTAGCTTTAGTTTGGGGACCAATTCTCACTATTAACTATATATTAACTACAACTTTTGCCTGTAGAGTTTTTTTAATTCTTGTTGATTTTATTTGTGCCATTGAACTTGTTTTTGGTTCACTTTTAGCAGTTTGTGTTGATTATTTTATAATGTTGGATTATGTTGTAAGTGTTGTGTTCATTTGTTGAGTGTTACCGTTGTGTTTTGTCTGTCAAGTAATGATCTTTCTAAGATGTTTCTCAGCAGTTGCTTCACTACTGTGAAAGATCCATCCACAGGCAATTATAATTATGAAATAAGTTATTGATTAATCCTCATGCTTAAACAATGCTAAAATAAAATATTCATGTTCATGCTAAAAATTATGTGAATGGCAATTAGCTAGGGCTGCACGATTATGACAAAAATCATAATTGTTGATTATTCCTTTGAAATTGTAATTGCGATTATTAATTACGATTATCACAATTTACATTGGATGATGTTTATACCATTGTTTGATGCAGCTGCATGCTGTATTATTATATGAAAATAAACAAGCTGAAAACACTAACTGAAAAACTTTTAGTGCTTTTCTATAGTATTAAGGCTCAAATGTCAACTATACATCGGATTGATTTCTTCTTTAAATTATATAAAAGTAAAAATACGAATGGTATTATAATATTATACTAAAACTAAAATCAAAATAATGGGGAAAACCCATAAGATAACATGTAAAGGTATCTTAAGCACACAGAATAACATAAGTGATCTTTGGACGATTAATTGCCGCTTTGAACGATTACGTAACTGTGGCATCCATAATTGTAATCGCAATTAGAAATTTGATTAATTGTGCAGCCCTGCGATTAGCTCATTTCGTATTCTAGCTTATCATTTTGACAAATGTTTCATTTATCACACTTCTGACATGACTAGATAAGAAATTTGAATATGAATACGAATATGAATGACTACAGTAATCTATTGTCAAATAATACTCTTTAATCCTGTAAATTCCTGGCAAGTTTTTACAGTGTGTGCCCTTAGCTATTGTTGTCACTGAGCTTGTTGCAGTGCATTCTGGGATTGTAGTTTGTTCTGGAACTGACATGCGATGCTGCTTTAGGTAACACTTTAGAAATTCTGCTGACAAGGAATTTGCAAGTACGTCAACTTATTCTATTAATCCTTACCCTAACCTAACAGTCTACTAATGCTCTACTAATACTCTAATGACCAGGAGTTGAAATGTAGTTGCAAAGTTACTTATAGTTAGTAGAACGTCTAAAGTGGACTATCAACTCAACTCACTTTATTTCTCAAGCACTTTCAAAAACCACAATGGGCACCAAAGTGCTGTACATGAAAAGAAAGCCAAAGAAAATAAATACGTTTTTAATATCCTCTGAAAAGACACTAGAGAAGGAGATGATTTTAAGGATGGGGAAGCTCATTCCATAGTCTAGGGGCAGCCTCTATCTCCTCTACATTTCAAGCGTGATTCGAGGAACTGCTGATCCTTAGAGCGAAGAGATCTCAAAGATTGATGTAGACAAATTAAATTGGAAACATACTCTGGTGCCAAACCATGGAGAGATTTGAAAACATATAGCAACATTTTATATTGAATTCTGTATCGAATCGGTAACCAATGCAGTGAAATCAGAACAGGAGTAATATGGTCTCTCTTTCTGGGACCAGTTAAAAGCCTAGCAGCTGAGTTCTGAACCAGCTGCAGGTGAGAGAGAGAAGCCTGACTCACACCCAGATACAAAGTATTGCATTAATCCAGACGAGAAGACACAAAGGCATGAACAACCTTCTCCAAATCACTGAAACAGATGATAGACTTCAACTTGGCTATACAGGTCCTTCTCAAAAAATTTTTTTTTTATTGGTCGGATGAAATATGCTCATTTTTTGAGATAGGAATTTTGGGTTTTCATGAGCTGTATGCCAAAATCATCAGTATTAAAACAATAAAAGACCTGAAATATTTCAGTTGGTGTGTGCAATGAATCTAAAATATATGAAAGTTAAATTTTTATCATTACATTATGGAAAATAATGAACTTTTTAACAATATGCTAATTTTTTTGAGAAGGACCTGTATGTCTAAGATTAATATATATATATATATATATATATATATATATATATATATATATATATATATATATATATATATATATAAACAACAGCATTTATTGGCGATTGAATTTAAGCTCTGAGTCAAAAATAAAGCCAAGACTTTTCACAGAGGAATGTTTTTTCCCAGGGAGCAATAACAGATTGTCATTAGAATCCATACCACATCCTTTCTGACCAAAAACAAATAACTCTGATTTGTCCTCATTCAATTGGAGAAAGTTGCTTGCCAACCAGCACTTCACATCAGCCAAACAGTTATACAAAGACTCAAGGGATGATTGCTCCCCATGTTTTAAAGGGAAATAAATTTGAGAATCATCAGCACACAGATGGTAATTTATACCGTGCTCATCAAAAATCTTTCCCAATGGAAGCAAATAAAGGGAAATTATAGTTTAACCCTGTACAAGTCCAAAGCTAGGTGTTTTAGAAGGCAGCCAAGTTTCAGCATATTGTTGCAGCTTAACTGTTTATCATTTGCATCAGAAGCCTGCCTGTAGGTAGCCAACTCACTAATTTCATGTGATCTGCATGGAACTCCATTGCTATTTTTTTCTCAATATCTTTACAAAAGTTCCTAATAAGCCCTGTTTTCCATTTATTAACCTTCCTCCCAACCCCAATCCAATTCCGCATCCCACTCAGGAAAAGCAGCATGCAACAATCCTTGTGTGCAAGACTGTGTGTATTGGGTTGGTTAATTACAATATGAATAACACATGGGTGGCCTCGTTCCTGGTAGCAGAGGATGATAGTGTGTGTGTGTGTGTGTGTGTGTGTGTGTGTGTGTGTGTGTGTGATTTCTGGAGTCTGTGGTCAAACTGTTTTCTGCTGCCCCATGTTGAAGAAGCAATGGAGAAGAACTTAATGCTCAGATTGTGCTGCTAGTATTCACTTGGTATCTTTGAGACTGGTCTGACTGTCTCTGGGTTTGGCTGGAATTGCAAAGTGAGATGCACAGCTGACATTCTGTATCCAAAAGGATGTATAGAGTTTCTCGAGGACCTTCAAGCTTTTTTTGAAGGTTACCCAAACTGATCATCTGTAGGTAAGAGAATTGAATCCAGTCAATCCAGTTAACATATGGAATAAAGTCTTACTAAACAATTAGCAAAAAGGTTTAAATCAGTCAACACTGGAGACTTTGGATACAGAAAGAGGCTCAACATCTGGGGTGTTTCGTGTCTGAAGTGATCCTCTGTATTCTGAATCCTCATTATTCCTCAGTATTCTGAAAGCCTCAGTAAGGGGCGGCGAGTCCTCAGGGCAGAGTCTGAATTGTGCTTTCTTGTCTCTTGATGGCACATACTGACATGTCTAGCAGCTGGTGTTCTACTGTGGTCAAACATGGTCTTGTGCTAGAGTATATCATCTATATTTACTATTTAATATGTTGTGGTAGGACAGAACCGGTTTAATGTTTTAAAGCATCTGATACAGTGAATTGTGTGCATACATATTGTTCTGTGAAATTATCATGAGTTTTGTTGATGTTACTGTACATGCATTAGTGTTAGTTTTATGGGTCGTGGTTGACTTGTGGCAAGTATGCAACATCTGCTACATTACATAGTGTATTGAATGAATACGGAATATAAAGACTTATTTTCCCCATTTTTTCCACAGTCTTTATAAATTACATTTGAAAATGCAATATGTTATGCAATGTGTGCTATTATAAAAGTATATGATGCTAATTATACTTGAGTGCAAATTAAAATCAATATATGCTATAGTAAATACAATGAGAATACAAATACAGATGTAAGAACATGCTGTTACTTTAAATGTAATTACAGTGTAACAACTCATATGGACACAATAAGTATGAACATTGATTATAAGGTGAGTATGTGGTAGTTAAAGACATATAACATGAAGTTGGGCTTGTTGGTTTGCTTAGAACAAACCCGCAATTTGTAAAGCATGACAAAAACTACCACAGAGAGAAGAATTCCCTGGAGGTATGTAAAACAACTTGCTTGCCTTGGATAGGTTTTCATTTTTGCAACTGCAAAAAGGCTCCAATTTCACAGCCCAAATGGAAAAGCACCTACGTTTCATTGCCCCACAATATAGTATCTTATCTCTGAAAATAGGCCTGTCTTTATTTCCTGTTGCTCTGGCACATGGCACAAGCCATTGTCACAAAGGTACACCTCTGTCTACAGCTGACTAGGGATGAAATTTTAAGTTGTTATCTACAAACCTGTGGGTGTGGAGACAACGGCTGATTTTGGGTCTGCAAGCCTTGTGAGAAAAAGAACTTACTAAACTACACTTGTAGCAACGTTATTGTTGAATAATTTGGTCAAACCAGCAAGAAATCTTTCCACCTAAACCTGTTTTTCTGTACTGAGAGTTTGGCTCATTCTTCTGTGGCCAAATTGTTCAATTCCATCCCAATTTGAAGTGTAACATGTCCCCATTGCTGTTTTCAGATCTTTCCACAAGTGTAATTCAGTATAGATGCTCTAAGTGCTGGATACTTCAATAGAGACAATGATTTTGTGTTTGGTGTTGTTGTCTTTTACAAGTTGGACACTCCCAACTGCTTTGGTGTTCTTCTGAAGGTTGCACACTGTTAAGGTGCGAGTAAATCAACATAAATTATGGCATAAGTTTGACAAAAGACTTGTTTTTGTCTTTGACGATTTGTGAAGGGGAGACTCTTCTACCGCAATAAGAAGATCAAGCACTTGAGGATGGTGGGGGACTGATCTCAGAGGAAGAAGGTGGAAGCACTTAGGAACTCTCCTCAAACCCGGACAAAAGCAGAGTCATTTGTTTTCCTTGGACTAGGAAAGCCAAGATTAGCGTTAGAGTTTTATTCTTTGTTAGCATTGCTGGATCTCCCTCTAAGACACTAGGACAGCTAGCATGTTTCCATGGTCTAAAGAGGAAGACAAAATTGTTAATTCCACTTAAGGAGGTTGTGCATGCACCTGACTTAAATATACACTTTATCATGCATATTTATCAGAGAATTCCTGATGGGAATGTCTGAGAAAGATCTTTCCCATCACATCCAGAATCTCTGTAAGCAATAACAGAAAGTAAAGACAATACCCTAAGAAAGTGGTAAGCTCTGGAGTTTTTTGTCCAAGGATTCACAGGTCAGGATCTACTCCATTCTGATGGTTGACGCTAAGGATCACAACAACATAATCTGTTTATGTCTGTCACTTTTCTTAAGAATACATGACAGATTGCAATCCGATCGCACAGACCACCTCAGGAGGTAATTGAGATGCATTCCAGACACAACGGGATGAGTATAAATGCATCTGGTTGTTGAAGCAAAAACATAAAAAATAAAGTATGACAGCATGTTGCGTTAAAGCTATACCACAGCACTGCAGCAACATGCATCTCTACATGTTCATCTTTATATATTCTAACCCAGACTACACTAAATGTATAACGCTCCTCCCAATATGTTATGCTGCCAATACTGGAAACTGCAAAGATGACCTATTCAAGGCACTGTATTTCCTCATCACATTTCCTCAAATATATTATATATAATTAAATTGTTTTATTCAGAAATGTCATGTTTCTGATTTTATTTTCCATTTATTTAAATTAGTAGGCATATAAAATATATATATATATATATATTTAAAATTATCTTTGTGAGCACGACAACGGCTGGTCTTAAATTCATATATATTTGGAAAAAAGTGAAGTTAGTCACTGGCATCAGATGCAAGTATTATTAAAATTATCTTTGTGAGCACGACAACAGCTGGTCTTAAATTCATTAGACACCACACAGTACACGACTTTAAAACCCGACTGAAAACACTTTTCAAATCTCGCAGAATATTCAATTTTTTTTTAAATCAAAACAGAATATTGCGCTAGCTATTGTGGGAAAAAATAGGCTTTCATAATCAAAACTCTGGCCTGTAATTTATAATTTGTGTGAAAAGGAATGAAAGTTGTCCGAGTTTTATTGCCTCTAGGGTTCATTTCAACTGGAAACACCAGCGATTTGTATGTATAGTTCTGATTTTTGAGTTTTGCAGAAACGTGGGCAGATGCACATGGGTAGCAAAGTAGTTAATGGGCTGTTGAACCATGCCTTTATTTTCCATAACGCAGCCCGACTCCTCTGAGAGTCGGAGTGTGATTTTCATATGCACGCAGAAGCTGTATTGTCCACAGGCCTTTCATGTAAATGAGCCATTCGATTCGATCTCTCTTTACTGCTCCAGAGGTGTGTCACTCTGTTTGACTACTCTCTATTGTCTCTCTCCATCTTCTCTTTTTTTCCAAATCCACAAGGAAAGTTGGCTGTACACAATGTGGGCACTTCTCTTTTTCTCTCATAGGGGCTATTGTGTTTCTGTTTTTAGGAGGATGAGCCCAGAGAGGATGGGTGGAGGTGCACACACACACACACACCAATCTACACACATAATCATTCACAGTGGCCACATTGCTGAAGTATAGCATCTCCCTCAGAGCCCCCATGACAAAGACACTTCCTCTTATTGTGGGCAACAGGAAGTAAGCAAAAACGGGCTTTCCACTCTAAACTTTTAAAGCAATTGACAAAAAAAAAGAGGAAAGAAAAGAAATCAAGAAGAGAGATTACAGTAAAATTGTAAAAAAAAAAAAAAAAAATTTTGAATGACTGTAAATTTGGCACCTAAATGGATGGAGTTGTGTGTGAATGCATGACTAAGAGGCAAGAAAGTTATTTTGGATCCATTGAGAATAAGTGACAAATGATTCCAGCTATGTCAGCATTTAGAGATGAGAAACACGAAAACATGTTTTTGAGCTCAAGTGACCTCAACCTCCCATCCCCCCATTCAGAGTATTCGCACGTACATGCACAAAAACACACCTTGGAACGTCCTCAGAAATGCTACACTCACCCAAACACGTGCGCACAGCTACCAGCCCTGTCCATGAATCATTAACCATCTGCTGGTTAGAGAGAGACGGCGAGAAAGAGAGAGGCAGCTCTGTCCTTGGAGCGGGACGGCCCATAAGATCGTGACTCTAATTGAGGCAGCTGGGGGGCAGATTGTAAAGAACCCAAAAGTCTGTTCAGCTGGAGGAAACCACAGAGCAGCTGTAGTGAGACACACACTGAGAGAAAGAGAGATAGAAAGAGCACAGAGAACTGTATTATTCTTTTAATTGATTAATAGATTGTCCATGTGGGTAAATCTTTCTGAAATAGAGTGGACTCACTCTATACTCAAATTTCATCATTAATAATAATATGAGGTGTACCAATGTGCTTAGCCTTAAGCAATGTTACTTTAGTATTGTTGATATTAACAGTTTTGAATTAGTTTTTATTTCATAATTTGTTGTGTGTTTTGGGCATTTTTATTCATTTTTTATTATTATTTTTTATATTTCAGTTTAATTAAATTTTTATTTTCGTAAATCAATTTCAACTAAAGGGAAATGTGAAATATTAGGCAACAAGCTGAAATAAAATAACTTGATGTTTTAATAAATAGATCAATAAAATTCCATTTTAAGGATTTTAAATGAACTTTTTCACTCACCAGTCAATATGGCCACTAAACTGTACAGTTACTAGCCATTCAGAACTTCTACTAGCCAAAAAAAAAAAAACCTATCAGGAATAAACCAGGTGATTAGAATTATTGCTAGATAGATTATATTTATTAACAAATGATTACAAACATAAGTAAGCTTTTGCTTTGGTTTGAGGGTATTATGCACAAGGGCCTGGCAAACCCCTCCCAACTGCACTGTGTCTGACATCAGGGATTCCATGACTACCGATATGTGATGTCTACAGTGATGGACACAGGACTACAGTTCCCAGCATGCATCACAGTAAGAATAAACATGTTGAATGACTAATATTATTGACTGTTTAAGGTTGACATAACCTCAAAGTTGGGCCTACTTCCTTTCTTAATGCATGTTACAGGTGTTATAGCAAAACATTAATCTGTGCATTTTATTTTTACTTAACATATTTTGATATTATAATCATTCATCAATAATCATTAGTCACCACAAAGTAACACCACCAGCAGCACACAGTGACAATGTCTCATGTTGCCTGTCATTTTCAATTGAAAGCTGTTGATTTCCAGCGACAGTGACCACTGGCGAAAGGATATAAGCATGCCTAGCAATGCAACAATGTTGAGAAAAGTTTAACTTTATGCAAATGAGCTGTGACTTTCAGGAGCAACCATGGGAGAGAAATCAGTAAAGCGTATGTGAACCACATCCTGTCAGATTCTATGTTTGTCTTCTCCTTTGTGAGCAAACAGAGTTCACTTTAGCCAGAAGTACTGCTGGAAACTGACCTCATCCAACCCCAGCTCTCACACCAACCAGTGATCTTCACCGTATGGGCTGTGAGCCTGGGTGATTCTGTGGACCCAGACAACCTCAGACTTGCGCTTGCGCTGCACAGAGATAGCCACAGTGGCATAGAGCATGCATTTTTTTCTCTTTTATTTTATGCACTAATTTAATGTAAATATGATATTATTTTTGTGGAAATAAAACTGATTCATTGTCAACAACATGGAAGTTCTTAAATTAACATTGACTAGGTTTACAGTATCATAGAGATGTAACAATATGAGTATCAGTGGCTGGGTAAAAAGGGAAAGAAAGGGTAAAATACTGTGCGTGTGAATGCATGTGTGTGTGTGTGTAATAGTAGAGTAGAGAGTAAGGTCAGTGCAAGCTGTCACACTTTTGACTTGAAGAGGCAGCCTGCAGTCTTGAAACACAGCACTCAACTAGATAAAAGATCTATTGTGAGCTGCAGCAGTCTGTAGGAGACAAAGCAGCATTGTCTCTCACACACACACAGTCTAAGATGTGGTCCATCATTACAATGCTAAAGAACCGTAGAACAGCAGGAGGTGTAGAGAGCTGCGGTGGAGTGAAGTGAAAGAATGAATCAAACATTTAAATAGAGAATACAAGCAACTTACCTTCTGCATTGCTCTATTCATGCTCCATAGCCATTGGCTATTCTGAGTGTTCTCCCAGCATGCTTTCTGATGTAGCCCACATTTCACAGCCAGGATTCCCAATGGCATTACACAAGCAAAGACTGCAGTTCCAGAATTAACAGAGGCTTATTTCATCATTTAGGAAATATGGATGTCTCTGGACAAATCTAATAATAATACAAAGACAGGGGCTGGGCGGCATGACAGTATATAAATGTTTAATAAGGATTCTGCTATAGTGTTTAGGCCACAAAATATACAACTTAATTATAAGTAAAAACAATGATCACTGGATTTTATTCAAAATAAGTCCCAGAAAACAGTAAGATCTCAAGTGTATATATATATATATATTGCACAATCCATCTTCATATAACACTCTCTGTAAATTGCACTATATACAGAATGAAGTAAAAAGTAAAAGGAAGTAGAACTGAAATTGACTTGAGAAAGTCCGGTTTGAAAGAGAGAATAGAGCAATCGATCAATCCAGTGTAAACCACCATGGTTTATGCTGGTTAGTGCTGGTCTAGTTGGTGGACTATCATAGTCATGATGTCCTCAGGTCAAGACAAGTTACATTTATTGCAAAGTGTAAGTGAAAGTGACGTGTGGCCAAGTATGGTGTCCCATACTCAGGATTTGTGCTCTGCATTTCACCCATCCTATTGCACACACACACAGCAGTGAGTAGGAAACACTCACACGCAGCCATTTTTGCTGTGGACCCTGAAGAGCATTTGGAGTTTCTGTGCCTTGCTCTCACCTCAGTCATGGTATTAAGGGTACAATACCATAACCCAACAATCCCTGCTGGTACCTAGACTCGAACCCACAACCTTTGGGTTACAAGTGCATGTGGTGGTTGGCCAAGAGCAGGCAGGACAGCTGTGGTAAATGACAAGAGGGTTTATTCTTCCATCACATGAAAAACACAAATGATAATCAAATCCGGAGGAGCAGATATAACAAAAATCAAATTCAACATAGTCCATTCAAACTTACTTAAGATAAAGCAAAATAACTAAAATTAAACAGGTCTGCAAATAATGAATCTGCCCTGCTAACAAAGTAACCCCAAAAACAAACCAAAAAAAAAAAAAACCTAGGGCCCACCCAGCTGGATGATAGGAAAGAACTGAGCAGCACCAGCAACCTCTACATATACTCCTTTAGCCTCTACCAAACACAAACAAAGGTAAACAATCAAATAACAATGTACCAACTAACCTCCAACAACAATAATATTCACAACAAAATGTACATTTTTAACAGTAACTAACATAATACAATCAACTATCTAAACCAAAATAAAATAAACTATTAAAAAAATCAACAACAACAACAACAACAAAATAAAAATAAATAAATAATAATAATAATAATAATAATAATAATTATATTAAATAAAGTAAAAGGTTCCCATTAGCTTTGAACAATGATGGTACAGTCCAACTTGGCACACAGCACAAGTTGGGAAACTGAAGCTCCACCTCTCCCTTTGTTTGCTGACACATGGCACGTGTCCGTTCACTCCACGGATCAGAGACTCTAGGACTCGGGTAAAGTACACAGACAAAGAGACATAAGAAGTCTGCACCCTTCTATGTTTAATAAACAGTTTAACAACTCTGTGTCTTGTGTCTTCTTTAGTAACTAAGGGGATTTAAAGATAACAAAATAACTGAGTTAAACATATTTAACCATAAACACTGAAATAAATGTAAACAAATAACAAAAATAACCAAATTAATCAGTGGTAGAGGCTTAAAATGTCACAGTCTGACTCTCTAACCATTAGACCACAACTTACAGATAAAGTATACAGATTATAGTATAGAGATTGTTTCAAAACAGCTTCACAACATTAAAAAGGGAAGATCAAAATCTTGATGTCAACTTCATCAAATATGACACAAATTCTGCTGTAAAGTAGCTCTAAAAAGACAAACGTGTCATTATTCAGCTTCAGTCCATTCAGTGTTAATTCAGTTCAGTTCAATAACTGCGTAAAGTTCATCAGTTGTCAAACGTGTTGAGTTCAGTGATACACAGCTCAGCTGATGACAGCTATTCAGCTTTCAAGCCCCTTTCACACTGCACGTTGGTCCCGGAAAATGCTGGAAAATTGCCGGATCCCCTTCTGAGTGAATACAAACATGTCCCGGGATTGATTTCGGGATTGATCCCAGGTTGGGGACCTAGTAACATTGCCAGGTTCAGTCCCAGAACGAGCTCTGTTTGAACAAAAGCCAGAACCAATGCCATAAAGTGTGTGTCGTAGTGATGACGCAGGTTATTATGCGACTCTTTTACCAGGTGTTTTGAAGGCAGATCAACGTTCTCGATGAAAAAATATGTGCAAATTGTAATGAAGCAGAGATCAGTTAGCTCCTCACTATCCACTCTAAAGCTGAGATCATTCGCCAGCTTAAGTGAAAGTTAACATTTCTAGCGTTTTCAACATGAACATTACACGTCACATCCTGATGTCACGTGTCATTATGGGACCTTTACCGGTTGTGTGTGAATGCATGCACATATTCCGGGAAATCACTGGCAGTGTGAAAGAGGCAAAATCAAGTGACCCGGGAACAACTGCTCGGACATACTGTATTACCCGTGTATTTTCCGGAATCGCAGTGTGAACGGGGCTAATGTTGATCAACAGAACCAGCAGTCAGCTTTCCACTTCCCATGCTGGAGACCATCAAACATCAACCAGCATCTCAAAGCTGTTCCTGCATATGAAATATACATTATGCTGGTGACCAGAGATGCAGATTTTTACCCATTCTCAAAAGAGTCATTGTTCCAGTTAAAGTCAGTTCATTGATGATTCAGGGATGTCATCATCCAGTTCAGCTCTGTTCCAATAGTGTCTGTGCAATCAGTCAAGCGTCCACAACTAAGCAAGCCAGAGGCGACAGTGGCAATAACTGACAACTGTACAATATAGAATATTGTACCCATATAATTAAATTAAATTCATTTACAACTAAAATGTGAGTAGTGACACTTATTGTGATTGTTAGGTGGCTGGCTCGCCACAAATAATGAATGTAAAATGTTAAATATTATTTCCAAACATTTATGCCATCAGTAAAACAGCTTGTGAACAGTCATGTAATGCTATGAACCTCAGAAAAGACTACAATAAGGAGCATTGGAGCCCACATTAACCTACAACATTAAAAAAAAAAACGTTTTTGCATATGGGCCCGAGGCTGACTTGCTACGCCACTGGTCTCACTGGAACCATACCAGCATCCAAAAGACAATGTCCAACACCATACCAACATACCATGAACACCCTACCATAACAACATACCCAACATGATCTCATGGGAATTTGCATGGATTTTACGTAAAATGTGTTTTTTCAAAACTAATAACCCTGAGTTTGTTCAGTTACCATCATGTCTGGTTCATGAAGCTAGCTGAACAAACTCTGAGTTTCAGAGCAGGTTTAGAGTTGACAAAACCAAACAAATTCAACCTGGTTTAGATCAGGTTCAGCGGGGTCACAAAGCTTCATATAAATGTTCTGTTAACTCAGGGTTCGATCCAGAGTTTGTGATTAACTCTAGGGGGCGTGCACTTGGAGCGTGTGACAAATGCAGCAAACAGACAATCACAGAGAATAGCGAAAGCATCGGTTTGATTCACTTCTCTTGAGAGTCTCCCCAATTCACTTCTCTTCTGAAGATTAAGAGATGTCTTAATTAAAAATATAATGTATTTAAATGCATTTGCAAGGCAGGAATAAACTGCTGCTGCAGCAAGTTTGAGAAGGTAGCAGAAATATAATATCTGATTATGCAAATAAATCAACTGAATTTAATAATTTATTCAGTTTCACAAAGAGCTCAAAAGAAAACACACGTTCATTCATTTTAAAAGCTTTATATATTAAAACATATCTGTATGTATATATTTACTGTAAATGATTTTAAATGGAAAGTTTATTAATTGCCATCCCAAGCTGGTCTCGGCATGCAAAGTTTTCACCGCTAGAGGTCACATTTTCAAAACAATAACAAACGTGAAGCTTGATGACGCTATGAAGGAGAATGGAATGATGGGAGATGTCATTTTCAGTTATTGTTCTTGGTGTGAACGGGCCTTTAGAATAAACAGCTTAACAGGCAATATTTTCCACATTTGTTCATGTGTGTTGCCATAGTTAAAACAAATGGAAACCGAAGATAGCGTGGCTATTACGTCATAGATAGGCAACAATGACAAGGGACAAGCCATTATTTAAAATTGGAGTTTCTCTGGATTTACAAATCCTTGGGAACTTTTGGGATAACGTAAGTATATAGCTTCATTAAATATATCGCACTATGCAATTGGTTTTTGGATATTTTATTATGAAAATCTTACATGTGGGGGAAGTCGTGGCTTATGGTTAGAGAGTCGGACTTGTAACCCAAAGGTTGTGGGTTCAAGTCTCATGCCGGCAGGGATTGTAGATGGAGGGAGTGAATGTACAGCACTCTCTCCCACTTTCAATACCACGACTGAGGTGCCCTTGAGCAAGGCACAGAATCCCCAACTATATAGTTATATATAGCATTATATATTTTTAAGGACAGGTGTTCCAAGTAATACTTTAACTATACTTAAAGTACAAGTAAGAAGTAATAATAAAGTACATTCATTGAACATGGATGTCTCTGGCGTATGTGCTTGGCCCTATTATTTATTTATTTATTTATTTATTTATTTACTTCCAGTGAAGTTCAGTTACTCATTTACCACAAGAAAAAGTAATGCACACAAGTTTAGTTTTACCTTCACAGGTATGAGATGCTGACTGGATGGGTGAATCATTTGAGCATGTAATGTAGTCATAAGACAGTGACAGGAAAATATGAGTGTCCTAAATTTGAGTGTTATTAACACTTATGCTATTTACAGTTCCACACACAGTCAATCTTTCCTCTCCCACGCACATACCCATATGCAGACACTTTCCCAGGATGCAACAACAAGACTCGGCACACTCAGGATTCTTGGCTCGATCCACTTATGTAATATTCCTCTGTGCTGGAAAACAAGGGCCATCTGCACCTCAATCTATTCTCCTGACTACTCTCTTGATTACTTCTGAGTGTGTCTGATTCTCCCTCAGATGTTCAACACAGAGTTCACCCAAAAAGGAGAGTACACCGAACACTTCAGTCCCTACTTAACCAATGCTAAAGATCTGCATCCCTCAACTCATACTACCCCTGTCCCCGCATGCATCATTAGCAGCTGAATGATTAGAGCTCTCATTGGCCGGGCTCTGCTCACCTGCTGTTCCAACCTTAATGAGGTGATGATGGAGAATAACACACACACACACACACACACACACACACACACACACACACACACACACACACACACACACAAGCCACATACCCATAGTCAAAAAAAGACTTCTCAACAAAAAAACAACATTATACTACAAAAAATTTACATAATAAAATGCAAAATTAAACTGAATTATGGCAAACCAAACAATGGTGAAATTGACCTGCGAGGTGAAACTGAATTATGGCAAACCCCATAACTGTCTATGTTAGCTTAATAACGCTGTATCTATCAATGTCAGTTAAAGAGGGATGTTGAACCATAACAATTAGTAACATTTTAATGCATAAAAAACTCAGCCTTATTAAATTAGTCTATATAATTCACGATAATGCACTCTTTATGGAATGAGTAGTTCATTTATTCACAAATGATTATCTGATAATCACAAATGTAGTCACTAGCTACGTTTACATGCACCCAAATAATTCGACCTGAATTAAACTTGAAAGATTGAAAGTGGTGGCTTAGACCTAAAATGATCCATTCAACAGGAAAAAATAAATAAATAAATAAATAAATAAATAAGCAAGTAAACATTTAAATCCCACAATTTTTTCAGTCAGATTCAAAAATACTTACTGCACATGGTAGTTCGCAGTCGTGTGAAGTAGAGTTGGGGTATTTGGACTCAGGATTCAAACTCAAACTGCAACTGTGAATGAACTTGGACTCGGACAAACTCAGGTGGACTTGTGGATTCAGACTCAGACTCTGACATTTTGGATGCAGAAATGTTTCAGAGTATCCATGCCATATGTAACATACTTAATGTTTTTATCAAGTTGTGTTCATAAAAAACAAAAAAGCACAATGTTCATATCATTCTGACATATATGTCAGAAAACAGCAATTATGCTTAATGTTTTTATCAAGTTGTGTTCATAATACATGTAATAGTACTATGTGCATATGAAAGTGAAAAAACAAAAGTTGTGACATGTTGCCAAGAATTGTGACCCATACTCAGAATGTGTGCTCTGTATTTAACCCATCCAAGAGCACACACACACCGTGAACACACACTCGGAGCAGTGGGCAGCCATTTTTCTCCAGCACCCAGAAATTATGGGTTCGGTACCTTGCTCAAGGTACCTCAGTTGTGGTTACTGAGTATGGAAGACAGTCCCGTTTATTCACTTCCTCCACCTACAATATCACTGAGACTCGAACCCAAGACCTTCAGGTTACAAATCAGACTCTCTAACCATTTGGTCACAACTGCCACCAAACATTTGTTGAGATGCCAGGGACTGAACCCAGGGTTCAATATACAGTGGTGCCTAAAAGTTTGTGAACCCTTTAGAATTTTATATATTTCTGTATACAAAAAAAGTTGACAAAGATATCCCAGCCAAACAATTGAGACAAAAATATATACTTTGTTATTATTTTCTTCTTCTTCTTTTTCTTCTTCTTTTTGTATCTGGAAAATGATCCAATATTACATATCTGTGAGTGGTGAGAGTTTGTTAAACAAAAATACCAAAGTACAAAGTAGTGAAAAGAAATGTTTGTGGAAGTGTATTATAGCACAAAGTAGTTCTCTGAGGACCTCAGAAAAATTAATTTCCCTTGAATTTCACACAAATATGAAAGTGCCAGATTTTGAATAGCCTTATAAGTGAAAAGAAAAATAAATGAATCCGATATCTAACTGGAACCCAATTGAGTTGCTTTAAAACTGGAGAAATATGCTCAATCAATGGTTTTTGTGTAATGTCCCTGAATTCTGTACCATTGAAATTTATAAAGAAGTTTCTGTGAAACACCACTGAGAAGAGAATTACAACAGTCGATATGAGACGTATAATGGATGTACAAGGACAGCTGTACTATTAGCAAGAAAGAGATGATCGGAGACAATTAATGTTTCCCAAATGATAATATACTGACTGAGTAATATTATTTACATGTCCCTCAAAAGATAAAGTGCTGTCAAGGATGACACCCAGACTCTTCACCTGAAAAGAAGGAGAAATATCAGAATTATCAATGGCCAGTGTAAAACTTTCACAATTTTGGAGTTTTGATTTAGTACCTATATATATAAATAATTCAGTCTTCTCACTATTAGCCTTAAGGAAATTCCATGTAAACCATGATTTAATTTCAGATAAAAAAATAAAAAAGAAAGAAAAGAAAAAGAGAAGAAGGCTATAATGCTGAATTAGGCTTTGACGGCATATAGAGCTGGGTTTCCTGAGCAATGAACATTTAGACCAAATTCACAGAAAATTTGTCCTAAAGACAATAGATAAATAATAATAATAAAAAAAAAAAAAACAGTGATTCCAATGAAAACCAACCTCTTCAACAAAATACTATGTGAAATAGTGTCAAAAGCTGGACTTAGATCAAGATGAATGAGTATTGATAGAAATCCAGAAATCTGCAGCCGTTAACGTTTGTGACTTTAATAAGTGCAGTCTATGTACTATGGTATGGACGATAGGCAGATTGAAATTGCTCAAACAACTTCTCTATTAGATGTGCATGTGACTGTCAAGCAGCTATTTTTCCAATAATTTAGAAAGAAAAGGTCAATTAGAAATAGGTCGAAAGTTTTTTTTTTTTTTTGTTATTATGATTAGTTTATTTATGGAAAATGTTACAAAACCATATCTAAAGGTTTTGTAACAAAGGCACGGTCCCCTCTAAGCTTACGCTTTGTTTTTGGCACTTTCACGAACAGTTTATCAGCTATGTAAGGGTGAACCAGCTCAAAAATGTAAGGTGGGGCAAGCCCATTTAGGGATTTAAAAAAAACAAATAGAATTTTAAATTGAATCCTTAAATGTAATGGCAGCCAGTGAAGTGAAGCTAAAATGGGGCAAATGTGCTCATGTTTACGTGTTCCAGTTAAAAGATGCACTGCAGCATTTTGCACCATCTGCAAACGAGCAACAGAAGATCCACTAACCCCCACGTACAGTGCATTACAGCAGTAGTTTGACTGCAGTCAAACCTTTTTTATTAAAGGACAATATTTGCCCCCTTAAATTTATTTACAGGTGCATTTTTTTTTTACTTTTATAGAGGCAAATATTTTCTATCCTTATTAATTGTATGTCATGTTTTATGTCATATTCTTAATATTCAATTAAGTGTATTATTAATATAATAAATAAAGCAATAAATCATAAATCAGTTAGGATGGCAAATCGAAGTAATATGCCTGGACTGGCCATCGGGAGCACCGGAAGAATTCCCGGTGGTCTATAACGGCTGATTTGGCCCGCTGCCCTATTTTTTTATTTTATTTATATTTAGTTATTATTAATTAATAATATTTTATATTTATGCCTTCTCAATGTACCAAAGTGATCATTTCTGATTTTTTCATTTGGTAATAAATCATAAATCAGTTAGTCTTGATCATGGTCTTGACTGGCAGCACTGCGCTATACGAATCGGCTCACGTTTGTTCCACGCTTCTGTCAAACGATTCCGAACAGAACCAATGTGCGGGACTCGATGAAAGAGAGGAAACGGACAGAGGAAGCAGTGAAATGTAGCAACATCAAGTGCAGGTCAGTTTCATCTGTAAACAAGCTAGATAGTTTTGTCTTTATTAACCTAGTTGAGTATTAAACTGCTAGTATCTGTTAGGCTATCAGTAGCACCCCGTTATTATCATCATTCAGAATACTCTGCTAAAGGACATCAATATCGATTGTAAAGTTACATTAAAAAATTTAGCAGAGTCAGATATTCACATGGATTTATTGTACAGGGAGGGAGGGAGCTAGAGCAGACAGCAACACAAAAATAATAGTAACAGTAAAAAGTAACAGGCTCACAATAATTCAACAGTGTATTAGAATTTTTCAAAAAAGGCATTTAGGCACTTTAGAAAGCATTCAAAAATACACTACCAGTAAGATTTTTAAGTTTTTTTTATTATTATTCTTTTTAAAGAAGTCTCTTCTGATCACCAAGGCTTCATTTATTTGCTCCAAAATACAGCAAAAACAGTAATATTGTGAAATATTTTTAGTAAAATGTAATTTATTCCTGTGATTTCAAAGCTGTATTTTCAGCATCATTACTTCAGTCTTCAGTGTCACATGATCCTTTAGAAATCATTCTAATATGCTGATTTGTTGCTCAAAAAACATTTTTTATTATTACGAAAGCTTTTTATTTAAGATAAATGTTGATCTCTGAATCTTTCTATTCATCAAAGAATCAACCTGAAGCAAAGAATCCTGATGTGCTCAACTGTTTTAAATATTGATAATAATAATAATAATAATAATAATAATAATAATAATAATAATAATAATAATAATAACAACAACAACAACAAAAAATATGTTTCTTGAACAGCAAATCAGCATATTAGAATGATTTCTGAAGGATCATTTGACAATGAAGACTGGAGTAATGATGCTGAAAATAAATTACATTTTATATATAAATTCAAATAGAAAGCAGTTATTTTAAATATTTCACAATATTACTGCTCTTGCTGTACTTTGGATCAAATAAATGTAGGCTTGGTGAGCAGAAGAGACTTCTTTAAAAAACATAAAAATCTTACTGTTCAAAAACTTTTGACTGGTAGTATATATTTGTATGAAATATAGGTTTATTACATCTAGGGTATTTAAGTTATTATAAGATAAATAACATTTTTTACTAACAGACTGAAATGAGATGACGTATTGATGATTACTTTTTTCTTTTTTTAATGTTTTTGTAATGTTAATCCATAAGTATGTGTAAGTTGTTAAATGTAATTACTGCTGTGATTTAATGGATTCAAATATAGATTGCACAAAAGTTTCATCAAAAGCAAGTCTTTGGTAACAACTAGAAACCTTTTGTAAGTCAGTAACAACAGAGACTTTGGAAAAGTACATAAAAAATGCCAGAACAACACAAACACAAAGGAGGCCATACAACATAAAAATAAAATATAGTTTAAAATATGTGTGTGTGTGTGTGTGTGTGTGTGTGTGTGTGTGTGTGTGTGTGTGTGTGTGTGTGTGTGTGTGTGTGTGTGTGACATGGGTAAAATAGGAAAAAATTGAAAAAAAATTGAAAGTGAAGGCTTAAATTGTTTTGTTGTTGTTGTTGTTGTTTGTTTGTTTGTTTGTTTTTTCTTCTTCTTGGACATCCAATCACAGTCTTCAGAAGAATGTGTCATATAGCAATGGGGTCAACCCAGTCTCCTCACTAAGATGAAAGTTTTTGTCTTTGCCTCATTCAGAGCTCCCCTCAGATTGGTCCTGAATCATTCTTAAGCTAAGATTCCTTGTTAGACATTTTTAAGATGAATTAGGATCTCACTGAGAGGATTAATAGAAGCTTTCAGAAAACCGGCCCTGGAGCTGAACACGCTCAAAACAATGGAGATGATAGTGGACTTCAGGAGAAACAGCATATTGCATAGTTGCTTAGAATCAATTGTTTTATAATAATGCAATGAAATATGCCAACATGGAAATGCGGTCATAATTTTTGGCCATGTGGTCATACAAAGAAATTATGTACACATGCAAAAACAATAGAGGATCAACAAAATATTAATAACGGATTATGATGTAGTCAATATCAGTGTTGCCAATTTAGTGACTTCCCCACCCCTTTTGAATTTTTTTTCAAAAGCCTAGCAACAAAATAAATTTCTTGGACAAACCTTATCTAGATTCCAGAGCCCCTTTCACACTGAGATTCCAGATAACACAAGGGTAATGTCACACACAACCCGTAAAGGTCCCATAATGACACATGACATCAGGATGTGACGTGTAATGTACGAGTCGAAAACGCTAGGCACATTAACTTTCACTTAAGCTGCAGAACGATCTTAGCTTTAGCGCAAATAGTGAGAAACTACCTGATCTCTGCTTCATTACAGTTTGCACATATGTTTCGTTGCAAACGTTGATCTGCCTTCAAAACACCTGCTAAAAGAGTCACACGATAATCACTACGACACACCCTTTATGGCATTGGTTCTGGCTTTTGTGCACACAGAGCTGGTTCTGGGACCCAACCCGGGATCAATCCTGTTCACTCAGAAGGCGATCCGGCAATTTTCCAGGACCAACGTGCAGTGTGAAAGGGGCTCAAGACTCTCAAACTGATCTATATTTATGTAGATCAGTGAACTAGCAATTATGACGTAATCTAGTAACATTTAGCGACTGTTTTAGCTTTCGACTGAAAGCAGTTGGCAGCACTGGTCAGTGTTTTTTCCCTCATATTTTGATGGTTTAATTGAAATGTAGGGTCATTCTAATTTGTTGAATTGGTGGGTTTTTGTTAAATGTGAGCCAAAATCATCACAATTAAAAGAACCAAAGACTTAAACTACTTCAGTCTGTGTGCCCGTACTCTCTCTCACACATTATATATATATATATATATATATAATATATATATCTATATATATATATATATATATATATGTGTGTGTGTATACAAATATATATATGTGTGTGTGTGTGTGTGTGTGTGTGTGTGTATACAAGGTAATGTTTGTACATAAGTTATTTGATAGGGAATGAACAGTGTGATCACTTTCCTTGTAGAAGGTTGTGACAGAAACAAATAATCACTGCTGCAAAGTTGCTTTTTTCCAGTTGCCATATGTTAATGTACAGCCACGTTCACACAGCAGCAGAATATGGTTGTCAGTCCTGTCTTTGAGTCTTTAACATAGTTACGTTCACACAATACAGTTATTTACAGGGGTGACAACCACATTCTCTAACTGAACTCTATTTTCAGGACTCACAACCGCATTCTCAGAAAACGCGCTGTATGGTAAGGAGAACTAGTTACAGTGTGAGAGAGCCACTCATGTGTGGTTTCACTCTGAGCAGTGATGGCACTACACCGGGGCTAGGGGGCTATAGCCCCTTTAGAATTTTTAATAGCCCTGATTTAGCCCCATTTCTTTATGAAGAAACTCTGTGATGTCATCAATATCATTTATTTTCTTAGCACCCCCACATATTAGTCTAGCCCCCCCATAGCACCGATAGAAAAAAATTCTGGTGCCGTGCCTGACTCTGGGTAAGTTACAGCAATGGAGAAATGAGCTGTGGGTCATCTGAAGGTTTTAGATCCAGTCACTGTTCTCCACTGGAGCAGTTTCCATCAGTTTTGTGTTCTGCACGTGACAAAAATGCAGTGTCATGCGCAAGATGCAGAAAAGGATGCGAGTGCATATACGGGCTTAACTTGTACAGACAGTATTCGAGATGCTGCTGTTTGAACGGGACATTTCGAGACTCACACCTGTAAGGATATGCGGTTGTCAATTCCTGAAACTGACAGTGTGAACATGGCGTAGTTAATGTAGTGATTACTTTCATTTCTGGAGCTATGGCATTTTTAAACTGTGTTGGAGATTTTAGCGTATCTCTAATATTATCGGTCATGATCACTGATCACATGATCACAGTCAAACATGATAACTGCACAATCTAATGTGTAGTGTCTTATTAACTCACTGTCTTATTAACTCAGTGTCCTCTTCATGTTTCGTTGATTTTCTCCACTGCTAAAGAAACTCTTAAGCCTCTTAAAAGTCCTCGTCAGTAGCCTACTCCTAACAATTTTGGACCTTAAGAGCTCTTTTAAGGGTTAAGATCCTTTCTGAATTACTTTCTTCTTTACTAGGATCTTTCCTCTAATCTTACCAGGAAACACCCTGGAAGCTTCTGTCACCTGAACAAATTCCTTGTATGTACAAACTTACTTGGCAATAAAGCTCTTTCTGATTCTGACTGTGATTCTAATTTTGGTTCTGTACTGAGGAATGGCTTAAAATTCCTAGAAGTCATTATGCAGGACTGAACAGCAGTAGTAACATAACGTAACGTTTAACGTAAGTAACGTTTAGCTGCAGTTATTGCTGCAAAAGGGGGTCATATCAGATACTGAAAGCAAAGATTCACATACTTTTTCCACTCACAGATGTGTAACACTGGATCATTTTTTCTCAATAAATAAATGACAAAGTAAATTTTTGGCTCATTTGTTTGATTTGATTCTCTTTGTCTACTTTTGTCTGATGACCTTTTGGGTCATATGTATGTAGAAATATAGAAAATTCTGAAGACTTCACAAACTTTCAAGCACATCTGTATATAAAGGAATATATAAATTGGATTGTGACATTTATGGTTCAAATGAACAGAACTTTCAGAATCTGAAATCGGACTGGATTCTGACTGAAGAAAATAAGTGCATGTAAACATACCAGTTGAACTATTTTGCTGCCATGGTGCCACAATTTCATTTATCTACACTGCTGTCTCACCTTGTGTTGGAGTCCTATTAAAGTTAATGTACCAATGTACTTGCTACATTATCACCGTAGCCACCAGATCCAGTCTGTATCCAGATGGTGTTTCAGCACCTAGAAAGGACCTCTACAGCCCTGAAAGACAGCGGAGACCAGGACAACTAGATGAGCCCCAGATACAGATCCCCTGTAAAGACCTTGTCTCAGACGACCACCGGGACAAGACCACTAGAACCTGTTGAGTCCTCTGCACAATGTGACATTGCTGCAGCCTGGAATTGAACTGCTGGTTTCGTCTGGCCAGAGGATAATTGGCCCCCTGACTGAGCCTGGTTTCTCCCAAGGTTTTTTCTCCATTCTGTCATCGATGGAGTTTTGGTTCCTTGCCGCTGTTGCCTCTGGCTTGCTTAGTTGGAGACACTTCATTTACAGTGATATCGTTGACTTGATAGCAAATTATATCAAAGATACTATTTAAATTGAACTGAGCTGGATGATGACATCACTGAATTCAATGATGAACTGCCTTTAACTGTCATTTTGCATTATTGGCAAACTGTTTTCCTAATTAATGTTGTTCAATTGCTTTGACTCAATCTGTTTTGTTTAAAGCGCTTTATAAATAAAGGTGACTTGACTTGACTTGACTTAATGCAAAAGCATATTCAGTTTAGTTTGCCCAGTGTAATGGAGTGTTTTAAGAAACAAAACAGGAGTGTTCCTGGCATTACATAACCAAGCTAAGCCCAGGTGGAGGCAACCCTTATTTGACTACATTTGCTTGTGTTTAAATGGGCGTTGTGGAAGGATGTAGTCAGTCTTTTCCGACCCGATTTGATGGAGGAGCCTGCATGGAATTTCCTTTCCAGTGATAATTTGCCTCCCACAGCAGCGCTCCTGGGTTTCCTCAAGAGAAGAATGAAAATGTAGCCAAATTCTGTCTGTGGAAGCCAAAGCTGAAGAGACACCAAAATGAGATCGGAGGAAAACAAAAATGTAAGAACAATTGTAATTGTAAAAACAGTTGTAAGAACTGCAAAAGATTAAAGATTGTAATAGACGTGAAAGCTGTTGATCAAGGTCCACTGACATTGCTCACAGCAATACCCTCCAAAACAAAACACTTCAAACCAGCATGCTGCATGTAGCGGAGTGCACATTGGACTCCTGAGGGGTGTCGTGACCCTGTCTGGCTGCATTCTGGTGCTACAACCGCAAGCTACTGCGTCTACCTGTGATGACAACAAAGCTGCCTGTCTCTCCCAGCTGCTGCGGTCTCTATTAAAAGAGCATTAGCTTCACAGAAACCAGAGGCACTAAACAGCCTCTTTTTTTAGATAATGTCAAAAAATAAAAAAAATAAGAAAGTCAGAAAAAATACAGAAGAACAATGACTGTGTAACAGCTAAAATGCTTAATATGTCTTCGCAAAGTTTTATTTTAAATGTATCAATGTTACATTTATATTTGAGCTAATAATAGTAATTATTAAACGGTTAGTTCCAGTCCTCGATTCTGACTGGTAAACAGCTGTGTTTTATTCACAGGGCTATGACCACTTCACTCAGTGGTCCTGTTTATCACTAGCAACCACCCTTAGCAACACAAGCAATCAATATAATGTCGAAGTTGTTGCATGTATTGTATCTTTCATTAAAAATTAACTGTTTCATTTATGTAATCAATTATTAGTGACCCCTGCTGGCACTATGTTGCATCATTCACCTTTAATTTTGAGGCCACACCCTTCCCGCTGTCAAATAAACTCTTCTCATCCAGAGATATGTTGATGTGTGAACGTGTATGTGTGGAATCCCACATTTCTGTATTTATTACTGTATTTATTATTCTGTTTCAGGTGTGTTAATGTATGTCCATCAGTTTACACTTCCAAACTTGTGCTGTGCTGTGAATTTGTCTTTTTTTAAACTAAAAGATGGATATTTTCTCATGCTGAGAGATAAGCAGCAAAATATTTGAGAAAATATCATATATGCTGTTTAAATAATGAATGAATGAATGAATGACTCGGTGGATAAGAATGCTTCCTACTCTCTGTTTTTATATGAACTCCATAAGATGAGGCATGTTACACTGGAACATTCTCTTCCCATTTTCTGTCAAAAATGGAACACAGCTGGAAGAAAACAAAAATAGAGGTATTTTGTATTGTTTGGAGGGAAAGTACTTCTACATACAGAAAAACCTTAAAAGCTACTAGATCTGCTTACAGTACTTTTCACCTCTTTTAGATAAAACAAATACAAGCTCAAGTATTTATTCAATACAGTGGCTAAATTAACAAAAAAGAAAGCATCTGCAGGCGCAGATATTTCCCAACAGCTCAGCAGTGATGACTTAATGAACTTCTTTACTTCCAAGATCGATACTATTAGACATAAAATTATAACCATGCAGCCATCAGCTAAAGTATCGCATCAAATAGTGCACAATAGATCCCTTGAGGAACAATTCCACTCATTCTCTGCTATAGGAAAGGAGGAATTGTATAAACTTGTCAAATCATCTAAAACAACATACTGTATGTGTGTTAGACCCTATACCATCTAAGCTACTAAAAGAAGTGCTTCCAGAAGTCATACATCCTCCTCTGAATATTATTAATTTACTATTATATTATTAATAATTTTATATTATTGTCTGTGAGGATTTCCAGTCAAGATTTGGACCATATCATAGTACTGAGACTGCTCTTATCAGAGTCACAAATGACCTGTTCTGATCATCCGATCATAGTTGTATTTCTCTGTTAATGCTACTGGATATGAGCGCTGAGTTTGACACTATCGACCAAAACATTATTTTGAATAGACTAAATAATTATTTTGGCATTAGTGGAATTGCATTTTCATGGTTCAAATCATACTTATCTGACCGTCATCAATTCATAGCAGTAAATGATGAGGTATCATATCAGTCACAAGTGCAGTAGGGACTACCACAAGGCTCAGTACTAGGACTGTTCCTTTTCATGCTTTACATGTTACCTTTGAAAGTGAAAGTTACATGACATACAGCCAAGTATGGTGTCCCATACTCAGAATTCGTGCTCTGCATTTAACCCATCCAAAGTGCACACATGCAGCAGTGAACACAAACGAACACACACACACACACACACACACACACACACACACACACACACACACACACACACACACACACACACACACACACACACACACACACACACACACACACACCCACACCCAGGGCAGTGGGCAGCCATTTATGCAGCGGCGCCCGGGGAGCAGTTGGGGGATCGAGGGCATCTCAGTCGTGGTATTGCCGGCCCGAGACTCAAACCCACAACTTTAGGGTTAGGAGTCAAACTCTCTAACCATTAGGCCACGAGTTCCTCACATTATATCTCCCTTTGGGGAGATATAATCAAGAAACATGGTGTTAGCCTACACTGTTATGCCGATGATACTCAGCTCTATATTTCTTTGTGGCCCTACAAAGCATACCAAATCGCAAAACTAACAGAATGCATAGTTGATATAAAAAATAAAATAAAAAAACTGGATGACTAGCAATTTTCTACTGCTAAATCCTGAAAAAAATAGAGGTGTTAAAGGCGTCATACGATACTTTTTAAAGATCATTATTTTGTGTATTTGGTGTAACAGAATATGTTGACATGCTTTAATGTTCAAAAACCACATTATTTTTTTCAAATACTGTACATTACTGAAGGTCCTCTATGCCCCGTCTCTCTCAAACGAGTCCCTCCTTCTGACAAGCGCAGTCTGCTCTGATTGGCCAACTGACTCATTGCATTGTGATTGGTCGAACACCGCAAGCACTCGTCGGAAATGTAACGCCCCTTTCCATAATCGCGAGCTTCATCTTTCAAAATAAATGTAAAGACAGTTAATAATGTCCTTAGTTTTACCATCAGTTCAAACCCAAAAGGGGAACAGAGTCGCGTGACAGACACAGTGATGAAGCTCGTATGTAGACGCGCTAAGACAGGTGACTCCACTGTGTGACCCTCTCTCTCTCTCTCTCTCTCTCTCTCTCTCTCTCACACACACACACACACACACACACACACGTGCGCACACACAACAGACAAAACTCTGCATTTGAACAGTCAACAGCAAATACTTTAATAACAAAACATACTTACAGTAGCTGATTCAGAATAGCCAGATTGTCGTAGCAAAGTCAGAATTAAATCCTCTCCTAAGTTCATGAAACGGTCGTCCATAAAATGCGTTGCTGTTCTGATGTAAGTAATCTTGAAGCTTCCTAAATAAATCTACTTTCGGAAGGCCAAATAAAGTGCTTTTGCTTAGATACACACAGCATCTCCCTGACATGGCTGCTTTAACACTAACTGCGGTTACTGAAACCACGCCTTCTTTCTTTGCATGAACATTTGGGCAGCATTATGCAAATATTTCCACATAGTGACGTAGCTATGTGGGGTGTGTTTGAATGAGCCGTTTTAGGGGGGCGTAGCAGAGTCATAACTTTGATAGAGAATATCTCTTTGGATTTGAGACTTTAGTCTTTGCAACTTTACAGATCTTCTTTATCTATTCTTTATCATTTTAAGGGAAAAATAAGTTGATTTTAATTTTCATGGCATCAACACATCTCAAAAAAGTTGGGACAAGGCCATGTTTACCACTGTGTGGAATCCCCTCTTCTTTTTATAACAGTCTGCAAACGTCTTGGGACTGAGGAGACAAGTTGCTCAAGTTTAGGAATAGGAATGTTGTCCTATTGTTGTCTAATACAGGCTTCTAGTTGCTCAACTGTCTTAGGTCTTCTTTGTCGTATCTTCCTCTTTATGATGCACCAAATGTTTTCTATGGGTGAAAGATCTGGACTGCAGGCTGGACATTTCAGTACCCGGATCCTTCTTCTACGCAGCCATGATGTTGTAATTGATGCAGTATGTGGTCTGGCATTGTCATGTTGGAAAATGCAAGGTCTTCCCTGAAAGAGATGACATCTGGATGGGAGCATATGTTGTTCTAGAACTTGGATATACCCTTCAGCATTGATGGTGCCTTTCCAGATATGTAAGCTGCCCATGCCACACGCACTCATGCAACCCCATACCATTAGAGATGCACGCTTCTGAACTGAGCGCTGATAACAACTTGGGTTGTCCTTGTCCTCTTTAGTCCGGATGACATGGCGTCCGAGTTTTCCAAAAAGAACTTAAAATTTTAATTCCTTTGACCACAGAACAGTTTTCCACTTTGCCACAGTCCATTTTAAATAAACCTTGGCCCAGAGAAAATGCCTGCACTTCTGGATCATGTTTAGATATATTCTTTTTTGACCTATAGAGTTTTAGCCGGCAACGGCGAATGGCACGGTGGATTGTGTTCACTGACAATGTTTTCTGGAAGTATTCCTGAGCCCATGTTGTGATTTCCATTACAGTAGCATTCCTGTATGTGATGCAGTGCCGTCTAAGAGCCCGAAGATCACGGGCATCCAGTATGGTTTTCCGGCCTTGACCCTTACGCACAGAGATTGTTCCAGATTCTCTGAACCTTTGGATGATATTATGCACTGCAGATGATGATAACTTCAAACTCTTTGCAATTTTTTCTCTGAGAAACTCCTTTCTGATATTGCTCCACTATTTTTCGCCGCAGCATTGGGGGAATTGGTGATCCTCTGCCCATCTTGACTTCTGAGAGACACTGCCACGCTGAGCAGCTCTTTTTATACCCAATCATGCCAATTGACTTAATAAGTTGCAAATTGGTCCTCCAGCTGTTCCTTATATGTACATTTAACTTTTCCGGTCTCTTATTGCTACCTGTCCCAACTTTTTTGGAATGTGTAGCTCTCATGAAATCCAAAATGAGCCAATATTTGGCATGACATTTCAAATTGTCTTACTTTCAACATTTGATATGTTATCTATATTCTATTGTGAATAAAATATAAGTTTATGAGATTTGTAAATTATTCCTTTCCTTTTTTACTCACAATTTGTACAGTGTCCCAACTTTTTTGGAATCGGGTTTGTACATGTGTTCATGACCTCAAGGTTAGATTATTGTAATGCTTTATTGGTTGGTTGTTCTGCACACTTAATAAACAAACTGCAGCTGGTCCAAAATGCAGCAGCTAAAGTTCTTATTAGAACCAGGAAGAATGACCATATTAGCCCGGTTCTGTCAACTCTGCACTGGTTCCCTATTAAACAACAAATACATTTAAAAATCTTGCTAATTACTTATAAAGCCCTGAATGGTTTAGCTCCTCAGTAATTGAGTGAGCTCTTATCGCATCTTATCGATCTCAAAATTCTTGCCATTTGATAATACATAGAATATCAAAATCAACTGCAGGTGGCAGATCCTTCTCCTATTTAGCGCCCAAACTCTGGAACAATCTACCTAACATTGTTTGGGAGGCAGACACACTGTGTCTGTTTAAATCTAGATTAAAGACCCATCTCTTTAACTTGGGATACACATAATACACTATCACATTTCTACAATTCAAACCTGTCAAAGGATTATTAAGATGCATTAATTAGGTCAACCGGAACCGGGAACACTTCCCATAACACCCGATGTACTCTGTACACCATAAGAAGAATGGCATCTACACTAATATTAGTCCAATTATTCTTATTCTGAGGTCAACGTAGCCAACGTATCCAGATCAGATGGTGGATCAGCACCTAGAGACGACCTCTACAGCCCTGAATGTCAGCGCAGACCGTGTCAACTAGACAAACCCTAGATACAGATCCCCTGAAAAGACCTCATCAGCCAGAGGAGAACTGGCCCCCTGACTGAGCTTGATTTTTCCCAAGGTTTTTTTTCTCCATTTCTGTCATTCTGTTTCCTTGCCACTGTTGCCTTTGGCTTGCTTAGTTGGGGACACCATTTCTGGTAACATTGTTTACTTGACTGCACAGACACTATTGGAAGAGAACTGAACTGAGTTGGACAATGACATCACTGAATCAACAGTTAACTGACTTTAACTGATGAACTGACTGTTTTCTAGATTATTTCTGATTATTTACTGAGGAATATGTTTTCAGGTGGAATAACTGGTTTCATGGGAGCTTTCCCAATTGAGCTTTGTCTTTTTAAATACAATCAGCAGTCAGACATTCACACACTTTATCTCTATGACTTTCCAGGTTATTAAACATCAAAGCAGTATTGAAATTACACGGACGTGTAAATAACTATAGTATTTGTGGTTCACTGAGCTTCTTTATATAACAGTCATAAAGTACATATCCCAGAGCAGCCATTACTTTCACTGCATTATGGGATTACAGGACCAGAATGAAAGAGGTATTCAATGATTGTTGAATTCAAAAGCATATATTATCACTTTACGACCTCATAGCTATACGTAAGCCTGTATGATATCACTGAGGCCAAAAGGAGTAGAAGAAAGACAAATGCACAAGACTGTGGACTGTCTTTTATGAGGAAATGAACTACTTTTTGTGATCTGTTTATCTACAAAAACCATTCCAATGAAACTATTCACTAGAATGAATCATATTTTCTAAAGCTACACATAGGAGATTAGTCCATTTAAGATGAACTGATTCACTAGAATGAATAAGACTTTCCAATGCTACATACGAGAACGGAGCGTTTATGACGACCCTACTCACTATAATGAATCAAACTTTTCAAAGCTACAGCGGACCATTTAGAATGATGAGATTCAATAGAATAAATCTGAATTACTAGCATTAGAGAGAGCCAACAATGTGCTTGTTTGCAAAACAAAAGTGACGTTAAAAATATTGTTGCACTACACCATATATCGTAGGAATGAGTAGCTTACATTGTTCTTAAAGCAGCTGAGCTAAGCTACTTATATTTTGAAGTTTCACCATTATAGTGACGTGCATGTTGGATGAGTTGACTTGAATGAGGGCGAAATGTAAGTTGCTTTATTGTAACACATGGTTTATGTAAAAGGCAGGTTGAGTAACACTAGTTTATTCACATTTTATCAATTTAGGGTGCTTTGATAATAGCATTGTGTATAGCATTATGTTATGATGTAAAATCTTTCTTTTTTAACAGTTTATTAAAACAAAGTGTCCAAAGGAGCCAGTTTGTGGAAAATATTCAGATTCCCATCACTATCTGTGGTTTAATAATATTCTGTAAACAATAATCTGCGTCGAGTCGAGGTGCACTGTTTCAGATGGTTCAGTCCAATTTTGGTTGACTGGTTCACCTAGTTTATTAAAAATAACCAATTCAAAATAGCGAGTTGTTCGTTAACTGAACATCACAGATCTCAAGACTATGCTGTTGTTACTGTGCAATAAATAACCATTTTAAAGGCGTGCTCACATTAGCTAAATTCGAGTGAAATTTGAAATGTCCACAGTTTATTGTCAATAGTATAAAGAAGTATGAAACACAGTTCACACAGAAGTCACTTTCAATCCATGGAGATTTCTGATGGTTAGTGCAGCGAATTCACTTGACCAACTTGAAAATGAGCAAAGTGGTTACCTTTTTCGCGCATGCATGAGACACTAGAGTGGATTTTCATTGAAATGACTGGATTTAGCCCTCATCTTTCAAAGAGCTACAGTTAAATCATATCTCAAAAGTGAGACAAGACGACACAGTATGAATGAGTTAGCTGTGTGAATCAGTGATGGTGCCACACTTTGCATTCATAAAAAGCTGAGTGCTACTCTGAGACTCTCTTGTAGTAATTATCTTCACCAACAGAGTGCGCTGTGAGTTACACTGATTACTTGGTTGCGTGCCACTACTTCATGAAGAACTGAATCTGGACAAGAGCGGAGTACTGTTATCATCAATTTAAAAAAGAGACATTGTTATTGTTTTCCATGTAGACGTACTTTCGATTTGTGATCTATTGAAGTAATGTTGTCTGTATGTGCTTATTTCCAGGGCCTCAACAGGGTGCTGGATTGTTTTGCCATCAATATTAAATGTCACCCAAAATTTCTGTCATCAAAATTTCCACATACACATCTTAACTATATCACACGATAAAGGTACATCCAGATATGAAAAATAAATAAATAAACAAATAAACAATTATATTTACACAACAATTACACAGTAAAGGTAGTGAAATTTTCTATCTAGATACTTTAGATCGGTCATGGGCTGTGTGTCTCACCTGGTTGCCTGTTGACAGCAACATTGCTCAAAAAGTTGCCTCATTTATCATCACCTTAAGAGTCATTGCCAAACACAAACATGACAAAACACTTGAGAAGTTAAAAAGGCTGTAATTGCTGTATATAGTATAATAGGTTAGTAAAAATGAAAATATTAAATACAATTAGAAAATGTAAAAAAAAAAGAAAAACAATTATAATAATAATAAATAAGTACAGCTTTATTTATCTTATCTACTCATATTGGTTTAAGTGTAATTTTTTTATTTTTTTATTTTTCCCCTAAAGTGATCATTTTTTAATAGCATAATAACTGCTTGCTATTAACTGTTTTCATATTGTGCTTTTTGGAGAATTTAATTTAAAAAAAGACCAAAAATCCTAATAATCAAACTAGACATCATAATAAATATTCATGTTAATAATAATATAGGGAACCCACAACAATTAAAAAAACAAAAACATTA
This sequence comes from Cyprinus carpio, assembly GCF_018340385.1. NCBI lineage: Eukaryota > Metazoa > Chordata > Actinopteri > Cypriniformes > Cyprinidae > Cyprinus > Cyprinus carpio. The sequence goes on from NC_056590.1 coordinate 2,271,738, forward strand.
AAAAATATATTGTCCCAGTTTTTTTTAATTAATAGTAAATTAATAAATGAGATTTCAGTGATATTTTGTACACTCAAATAGGAAATGTATTCAGTTTCAGAAATCTGCTCACCTTAAATAATTTGGTGGGTATATGGTAGATAATTAAAGTAAGCTAATGTTTCATAGCTAGGCTTTTGTCTGCAGATCTCACAACTGTGGGGATCTTGCTGTGATTCCTGTGTTCACTGTAACAGTTACTTTGATGCATTATTTCTACAAATCTATCTAACAGATATTTTTACTTTGGGAGCCGTTGAGCACTTTGATGAACCTCATCAGGAGATGAGAAAGAGACTAAATTAAAAGTGAATAAAACATGAATAAATGTATTTTCCTCAGGCTTTTGGCCAAGGTGATGAGAGAAGAGTGACGGCAACACTCAGAGAGCAGGACAGATGATTATGTTTCCTGTTTTATCAGTTCAACTCTGAACAGCTGTGTCTTCACTTTAATCTTATTTCACCTGCAATCAGTGATGTGAAGAGAGAGAGAGAGAGAGAGAGAGCTGAAGAAAGAGGGAGGAGAAACACATTCACCAGGGATGAGCTCAATCAAGCTGTTAAGGATCAAACCCAGTCATGCCACATCATTAGCATAATGAACTGAAAAACAGCATGAGAAGAGGAAAGTGTGATAAAAAAAGAACTGAAATCCTCAGAAATGTAAAGTACACATTTTGAAGATTTAACAGTATTTTCAGTCATTTTGTAGAATAAAATACTGTGTTTTGAGTTTTAGTGTGAAATCAGTGCAGGCTAGGTTGGTTACAGCTAGGTTCATTTCAGTCATACAGCAACACTCTTAAAAATAAAGATTTAAAAAGGGGGTTTACACAGTGATCCCATTTTTGGCTCCCCAAAGAACCTTTCAGTGAACTGTTCTCTGAAGAACCTTTCTTTTTTCTAACGGTGAAAAACATTTTTGTCACGATCATCAGATGAAGTGCCCTTGATATCTGACAATTTTTAAGTCTAAAGGTTCCGTGGATGTTAAAGGTTCTTCACAGAACCACATGCCTGTAAAGAATCTTTATTTAAGAATGAAATTACCATGTAAAATTACATTAGCCGAGCCTAAAAGCATAATTCACCTAAATGTTTGTCATCTTTCACCCTTGTGTCATTTCAAACCTGTATGGTGACAAATTAGTTAGCAACAGTCTTCCAAATAGTTGATCTTGTGTTTCCACATTGCAGATAAATGCTCTCAGGTTTGGTATGACATGAGGTTGAAATTTCATTTTTGGGTGAACTATCCCTTTGATGATAAACTGTCAAATTTGTTAGCAAACTGCTAAATTTACACTTAGACACAATGTTGAAATAATATAATCTTTTCTAAACAGTGCTCAGTTAAGAATCTGTGGAGAATTAGCATTTTCGAGCCAAGAGTTCCCTTGAAAATTCCCTACGGATTTGATGAGAAAAATGATTTTGTGGTTAACATTACATGAAGAGATGGAAATTACACAGTCACTAACAAAAAAAAAAGACAAAAATAATACATAGATGCAGAGATACAGACATATTGCCCTAGTAGCGCTGTAGTACTGAAAGTGTGTGAGAACATGAAAAATAAAGCACCTCAGGAGGACCATGAGACGCACAATAACATGAGTTGCATATATGCGATACTGTATCTCTTGTATCTGTTTATGTTACTTAATAACGAACAGTTGGATTTTTATTAAGTAGTGTTTACAAACAATCCTGTAGAAATGTATTGTTCATTGTTTGGCAATGTTAGTTAATGCATTGACTAAAGTAAGGTATTGAGACCTTATTGTAAAGTGCTATCAGGAAATCCCTGTGCTCACAACACGATCTTCAGCCTTATCAGAGTGTTTTTTGTTCTGTACTGTGTGTTAGTGAGGCCTCCCCACTGATAAAGCCTATTCTTCTTGCATCTCTGTTTTCTGTTGCCCTGCCAGTGGAATGTCACAGGAAATAGCATTCTCAACATTCCAGGTCGTCTGATTGGTGGAAGCGTACAGCGCTTGAATACCATCAGCTGATAGCCTGCTAGCTTAGCGTACTGATAATATTGCCAACATTTTCCAAAGGCTACAGTTTTATCCATCTGAAATAAGAAAAGGTGTATTGAGCTCGGCACTCAAAGACTTAGAACAACCGTGGCATTTGTTTGTTAAAAATTTTATTAAAATATTATTATAATATTATATTAACACTCTTAAGGGAATATGATTTCAATAAAATTTCTGAAATAAACTGATTGCAAAATCAATGGAGTTTGAACATCTTAACTAATTATCTAAATTGTGTAAAATTATGATGGTCATATAACCACAATGCGCACACTATAATTGCATTTAGTTACTGACATGACTAGAATAAATGTTTATCAGATACTGCATGTTTCACATATTATTTTTATTTATTTTCGTTACTGCTCAGCAAACAGGACATTAGTATTCCATTCTGAACATAACCATCGGAACTAGCCAATCAGAAGACACTGACAGAGCGACAGAGGCACTGTTATTGGCCCGGGCACTTGTCAATCATTACAGTTCCCACCCACATCCCATGAGGCTCCCCTTTAGGAAAAATCCTTTTTTTTTTTTTTTTTGTATGTAATGAGATATCATTGAACTCAGAACACTCATGTATGAGCTTAATCTGAGGACACACGAAAATAAATCTCAAAAAGCATGGATGCCATTGCCAAATGAATTTTGAGCACCTATCAGGCAAGGTTAACAGAGGTCGATTGGAACGAAACTCAGTGAGACTCTGTTTGTCTCATGGCCTTAAAAGTCTTTGAGAAATTTGAAAGAAATCAGCCACTGAGGGACGATATTGCATTTTTCAAGGGTGTAAATGATTATATATTGCACAGACTTTCCCATATACCCTCCCGACTACCAGCTGTGGACTTTTGTGTTTTATTAGTATGTTTTAGCGATTTCCCTGAGACGTTACATGTCACGGTTTTAAATCTGGATGTCCTGTATTGGGCACATTCAGGGCTTTTCAGAGATATCAAATGACTGGATGTTTCACCATGAGCACTCCCTCTCCTTAGTCTTTAAAAATGGCTGACATTCTTTTAGTGATCAAATGTAACACCCTAATGGAAATATGACAATATTTTGTAATTATCATTTAAATCTGACAAATTTTCAAATTGTTTGTCATGAATCAACATCTCAGGAAAATGTTATGGGGTTTCAAATCAAAATATGATGTTCTGTTATGAAAAAGGACATCAATTTCATACATTTTGGGAGACACAACAAATGAATAGAGAAAAAAATTATATATCAATATTCCTATTAAATATTAGATATTATTATAAAAATCTTGCTAATTATTACACCCATTATTTCACTTATTTGTTTATGTTGCCCGAAAACACATTTATATGCAAAATTAAATAATGGAAAAACTCATTTTACACACATTTTGCATAAAGAAAAAAAAAAACACATTTTGCATAAATAAAGAAATATGATCAAAGGAGGCAAAAAAACATCGGCACCCTTGGTAAATATAATCAAAGGAGGCTGTGAAAATTAATCTGCATTGTTAATCCTTTTGATCTTTTATTTGAAAAAAATTCACAAAAATCTAACCTTTCATTGGATGATAAGAATTTAAAATGGGGAGAAATATCATTATGAAATAAATGTTTTCGTCTAATACACACTGACCACAATTAATGGCACCCTTTTATTGAATTCCTTTTTAAACCTCCATTTGCCAGTTTAACAGCTCTAAATGTTCTCCTATAATGCCTGATGAGGTCAGAGAACACCTGACAAGAGATCAGAGACCATTCCTTCATCCAGAATCACTCCAGACCCTTCAGATTCCCAGCTCCATGTTGGTGGTGATGCTCTTCAGTTCACCACACTCATTTTCTATAGGGTGCAAACTGGAAGGGGGAATGGCTATAGCAGAAGCTTGGTTTTGTGCCCAGTGACCCATTTTTGTGTTGTTTTTGGGGTTTGTGTTTGGATTATTGTACGGTTGGATGATCCAAACATGGTCCATTATAAGATTTCTAACAGAGTCAGTCACTTTTTGATTTTTTATCTGTTGATATATGATAGAATCAAAGATGCCATCTGTCTAAACAAGATATGCAGGACCTCCAGCAGAAATATAGGCCCACAACATCAAACATACAGCAGTATATTACACATTACACACTTTTTACTCTTTTCTCACCAAACACAAAACCAATCCTAAAAATCTCATTCTAAAAAGCTAATTTCACAGTTTTCATCTGATCATAGAAGCCATTCCCATTTAAAGTTCCAGTCATGGCTGATAACTGAATATGCTTTAGTTTGTCTTTGAATGAGCTAGGAGAATTTTTCTTGAAACCCTCCTAAACAACATGTGGTGATGTAGGTGCTGTTTGATGATTTTTTTTAAGGTTTTCTGACCCCAAGACTCAACTATTTTCTGCAGTTCTCCAGCTGTGACCCTTGGAGAGTCTTTAGCTACTCAAACTCTCCTTCTCACCGCACATTAGGACGATATAGACACACATCCTCTTCCAGGCAGTTTTGTAAAAAATTTTGTTGGTTGGAAATTCTTAATTATTGCCCCGATGGTGGAAATGGGAATTTTCACTGCTCTAGCCCTTTTCTTAAAGCCACTTCACTAATTTGCGAAGCTCAATTATCTTTTGCTGCACATCAGAAATATATTCATTGTTTTTTCTCATTGTGATGGATGATTAAGGGAATTTGGGCTTTGTTTTCCCTCATATTAATATTTCTGTGAAACAAAAAAAGCCTTGGATGGATAATTTCATGTTCATAATCACCCTGGAGTGCTCAAAAATGTGAATATGAATGGGAATATACTTCAGAGATATTTTATTCATAAGAATTTGTAGGGATGCCAATAATTGTGTCTAACATGTATTTGAGAAAAACATTTATTTCATAATGATATTTCCCCCCATTGTAAATTCTTATTATCCAACGAAAGGAATGAATGAATCCAATTAATTTTTCAAATAAAAGATCAAAAGGATTAACAATGCAGATTAATTTTCACAGCCTCCTTTGATCATATTTACCAAGGGTGCCCATATTTTTGCCCATGACTGTATTTGAGAATCATCTTTATATAAAGATTGGTATAAAAAAAATGAAAATTGATTTCTCATTAAAACAAATACCCCAATGTTTTTGCGTTTTCATGTCTATTCATGTCTTTTTATAAAAAAAAAAACAAAAAAAAAAAAAGGACTTTTTAAAGTCCCGATGTCCTCTACAGAGGAAAATCACTTTTCAAAAACTACAAAGAATGACTCGTTTGGAAAACAACACGTTTTCCGAGATTTGTGATATCACAATTATTGGCAAATGGGACGACACCTGGTTGAGCTGCACTAGAAAAGGTAACGACTGTTATCACTATGTTGGAGAAACGCTAGCTTTCCCAAGGCAGATGAACTTATGGCAATTTTCCGCTGCGTGGTACAACTCAGCTCGGAACGGCTCAGTACAGTACGGAACTGCACAGCTCAGCACGGTTTGCATTTCCACTGCAGTTTAGTATAACTTTACTGTCGCGACTCCCACTTTTGTGTTTATGTCGCAAGTTCAGTGACGCAGGTAGTGACGATTCTCTCCGACCAATCCGTGATCAGCAGAGTTGACACGTCATGTTTTGGTAATGGTACGGTTAACTTGGAACCTCAACTGAGGTGGTACTAAAAAAAGTAAGGTGGTTACAATCATCTGGGTTTAAATCGCGCTTAAATTGATTTGATTTTGACGCAATATTTACACTAAAGCTCACAGCAGGCGGCTATGGTAAGGGGCATGACATTTCCCAGGCGGCAAGTCATGCCAATCACAACACACACTGGCCCAGCTAACCAATTACAGCACATTTCGTATTTCAGAAGGCAGGCCTTGATTTGATACAGGAACTATTCGAGCCATTCATGCCAGACTGGACAGAGAGGTGTTGTAATAATATAAAGTATGTGAAAAAAGAATGTGTTTTTCAAACAACCTAGTGTGAGAGCCTGTTCTAGTACACCCCCAAAACAAAATCAAGACTTTGTAAAAGAGCATAACAGGGCCCCTTTAACAAAAACTAGGTGAGTGCATGCGACAGGTAATTCTTAACAAGCATGCAAAGTTTCACGGAGATCGGACCATAGGTGGCGCTAAACAGTCCAAAAGGCTTCAACACTGTATTTCTATTGTAAATTTTCTCAAATTGCAGAAAATGTTTACATATTCATGCATGCACTGTATATTCACATCGTACGACTGATCTCCTCATTCTGAACAACTTTGCCTATAGGAACACTGCTGTCAATCAAAGTGTTCTTTATATTTAACATTATTTAAAAAACCTGCTTTTGCAAACTCCTCTAATCCAACCACAAGTGGTGCTTTAGCAGCCATAAACATTAAAACTCATCATATTTCTATGGTAAATTACCTGGATTTGCAAAAAAATGCAGTTTTTAATAATTGATTTAGGTGGTTACAGGCTTACTAAATAATATGTAATGTCTTTTTTCATAAGCCAATTTTTTTAACACCGATAATTGGTGCTTGCAGCTGTATTTTATTATTTTTTTAATCTATATTCCTTATGGGGTTTGTTGGCTGGTACCCACATTGTAGCTGATTTCACATTTACAATAGTCATGATGACACCATAATATTTTGTTTTCTTTTTTTAATTTTTTTTATATGTATACATTGACTTTTAACATCCAGAGAGGAGCTACATGGCAACATTTTCACAGCAATTATTAAAACAGGTCATGCGGCAAGCTGTATTTGTATATTCATACAATCAATATTGGCTTTATATATGAAAGAGAAAAAAATCAGTGTTCTTGTTGTCTTCACAGTCATTTCTCACTCGGAATGATGCATTTATGTATAAATGACCAGTGAGAGAATCATTATAAGAGTATTTAACCTGTGTGAGAAAGGAGAGGGAGAGACTGATTCATGTTTCTCAGTATCTAAGCTCCAGGAAAAAGCACCAGCTGCCTCTAAATCACTGTGAAGAGTGAGAGTTAGAGAGAGAGAGAGAGAGAGAGAGAGAGAGAGAGAATACAATTAGCTGATGTTTGCGTGGAGGTGAGGACTCGGTGCTCAGCGAGACGCCCAGATAACATGAAGATAGCTCACAGTGTAGAACGCCTGCTCAAATGTCATCTGTTCTGCATAATGAGATACATGACAGCGATGGAGTGCAGGCAAGAGGGCAATAAAATTACTAAAGACAAACTGTGTACAAGGCGCAATCGTGCATTTGAGCTAATGAAATCCTCTAGAGTACGCATGCAGTTTAGACAAGACTGAAAATTAACAGTAGTGTTGTCTTATTTCAGCTAACAAAGAAAAAAAGGATACCAGTGTTTGCCTGATTTTGTTAGTTAATATTATTATAATTTATGTATTTTCTGAAACAAACTTTTTCCATTCAAGTAGGTAGGTATTATATTTGCATGACTAGGCTGGAGCTGCAGTGTTACCAAGATGGCCACCAAGTAAAATGACTTGTGTTGAAGTCAGAAAAATTAACCTGGAACTTTTTTCCTACAACGAAGTGAAAACGTCATTGAAGTGTTTTTAGAAAAGGCAAGCTTAAATTTTTGTGCAGTCTGGAAGAATCACACTTTATTTTGACAGCCCACTTTAGACATAAAGCCACAGTCACACTATGAGCATACAAAATTTTGTAGTATGATGTTACACTTTGCAGCGTCGGTTTAAAAAAGTAAATTCAACACATAATAATGATAAATGCAAAATGTAAAAAAAAAAAATATATATATATATATATATATATATATATAATATATATATATATATATATATATATATATATATATATATATATATATATATATATTATTAAAAAAAAATACAATATATTCCACTTTTCTGCAGTGCTGCAGTTTTAAATTTATATTCTTTTAATTCATGATGTATCAGTCTTCTATTCGTCACATGATTTCACGTGATACCAATTCGCAGGTCAGAGTTGAACCAAACTTGAACAACTTGAACAACCTGCGAATTGGTATCACGTGAAATCATGTGACGAATAGAAGACTGATACATCAGTTCAACCCAAATATTTGTGTATGTGCAACGCATTTTATGGAGGACTGTTTCCTGAACCTGGGAGAGTAACCTACAGTGCCGCCTGTTCTGTCTTACAGCCTGTAAGTATGTTTTCATATTTAAAGAATTTGCCACTGATTATTCAAATGGGAGTTTTGAGCAGTGTAGAGTAGTGCTTATTGTTTGTCATTTCTCCGATCACAAATGCATACATGGTTTTATGTTTATGCAGCGCGATACATGGTTTTATGTTAATGCAGCGCGATGCAACGCAATGCGTAAAAAGACAGTATAAGTCATTATAATCAGTAATTATGTCCCCACTGGATACAACAAATGCCTCTTTATAATGGGTTTTATTGTTTTTGTCTCATCACACCAGGACACCGCATCACAGAGGCGTAACATTTCCGTCACACGCTTGAGGTATTCGGCCAATCACAATGCACTGGATAGCTGGCCAGTCAGAGCACACCTCACTTTTCAGACCAATGAGCTTTGTAAAAATCGATGCGTTTCAGAAAGGCGGGGCATAGAGGAGAAACAATAATGTACATTATGTGGAAAATAATGTTTTTTGAACATTTAACCACATAAACACATTTCATTACACCAAATACACAAAATAATGTTAATTTTTTAGCAACGTCATATGACCTCTAATAATGTGAACGCTAAAATGTAAATGCTGTATCACATTTGAAAACCTATACTAAACCTAAACCTACACCTAAAACTAACCTAACCTAACCAAACCTAACCGATAGTGTTAACAAAAGAAAACAAGAGATAAAAAGCTTTTGATGAAAAAACCATGCCATTTTAACTTGTTTCTACAAGTATTTGAGATCTTTTATCAAGTGACTTGCGTTTTGCATGTCTGCTCCAGATCATAAGTGAAACACTTGTACCAGGTGAGCTACCGGGCAAGTCTGCAACAAAAAAGCTGTGCATGTGTAGCTGGTTATGTGACGCAAACATCAACATGTAGTTTACAAATCATGCTCTACAGTTAAAGTGTTTTGACATATGCATATCTTTGGGTTTTATTTTTTATTTTTATTTTTTGCTCATTAGGGTATTGCATCATTAGCTTACCTGTTAACAACCTGCTAAAGTCGAACTCTATTGGAATCAACAGCAAACTGAAAAATCCTTTGTGTGAGAAGTGCTATTTTGGAATGATGCAAAATGCAAAACTTCTTAACGTGAGCTAGCATTTTGTTTTTACAAATTACAAATACTAGCTCATCAAATGTATATAATACAAATATAATACAAATCTGTATCCTCTTGTTATTACTCAACATCTCTGTGCACAACAAAATAGCACTTCTCACACAAAGGATTTTTCATTATAAACGAGGCATTTGTTGTATCCAGTGGAGACATAATTACTGATTATAATGACTTATACTGTCTTTTTACGCATTGCGTTGCATCGCGCTGCATAAACATAAAACCATGTATGCATTTGTGATCGGAGAAATGACAAACAATAAGCACTACTCTACACTGCTCAAAACTCGCATTTGAATAATCAGTGGCAAATTCTTTAAATATGAAAACATACTTACAGGCTGTGAGACAGAACAGGCGGCACTGTAGGTTACTCTCCCAGGTTCAGGAAACAGTCCTCCATAAAATGCGTTGCACATACACAAATATTTGGGTTGAACTGATGTATCAGTCTTCTATTCGTCACATGATTTCACGTGATACCAATTCGCAGGTTGTTCAAGTTGTTCAAGTTTGGTTCAACTCTGACCTGCGAATTGGTATCACGTGAAATCATGTGACGAATAGAAGACTGATACATCATGAATTAAAAGAATATAAATTTAAAACTGCAGCACTGCAGAAAAGTGGAATATATTGTATTTTTTTTTAATAATATATATATTTTTGATTGGATTTAACTATTTTATCAATAGTTTTCAGCAGTGAATACATATTAGTGTATTTAAAATTTTCACTCAACTCATTCCTGCATCTTTTTTTCAGTGAGCGTTTATCTGTGAATGCATTAGAAGTTAAAACTCAGCCAGAATGATCTATCTTAAAAGAGGACATCATTGTTTTCATCAATGTTTGGGACTACTTTTGCATTGAAAGCATACCTATGATGCATTAAAATGCTGTCAGTGTAGGCAGCTCACTATGTTGAGTATGTGCATGACTGATCTAGTGTGGCAGATCTGTCTGACTGTATCTTTCCGAATATGGTTCCTCTGGTTGAGTTTTAATTAGAGGAAATGACTAGAGAGCTGCTGCTGGTGGGGGGGGGGGGGGGGGGTTAATTTAATCAGCCTTTATGTTGGAGATGAACTAAAAGAGTCTTATTACTTACTCTGACTGTGTTGGGTGACCATTTTCCACACGTACAGTTAAGAGCCTATCCCCAGTGTCCATCTCTGCACATGAATCGTCTGTTGTCGCTCTGCCCCTGTATTTCTCTACATTTGACTTCTGCCTCTTCTAGAGTGGCAGCAGGAGATCAGAGCCTGTATAAATGAGTGAACCATCTGATAAGGGTTAAAGAGGACAATATGTGTCCTCTGGGCTACTGAGAAAATGAGCTCTATAATAGAAGGTTGAGTTCAGTTGCACTGTCACATATGAAAGAAGATGATCTGTCTATGTCCTCCAGTGATCTCACTCCGTGCTGTCTGAGGTCTACATGTGTGTCCAAAGATGTCCAAAGTCAATATAAAAATTGGACTTACTTTCTTATCAATACATATTTCTCATCTCATTATGCACAATAAAATTAAATTGTGCCATTTGTCACCATTGAATTTTCTTTTTTTTTTTACTTAAAATTATGTCACATATGGAAATGAAATTAGAAAGGAATGCTATTTCAGGTTAACTTTGAGTAATTTTATTCAATCTATAGAAATCCAGACATCTTGATTAGTTTTAGCTTTAATTGTGGACCTTTGTCTCTAAGTTGTTATAAACTGAAAGGTTGCGCCCAATAAACTAACAGTTTTTAGGTGGTCAAGGCAAGCCTTATTAGCTGGGTTTGGGGTGAAGTTAACTTAGATGAGTATGAACACTGTGTAGGAAGCACGTTTCAAGGTCAGTGGTATAGATAGAGAAGTTGTGTAATAATGTGGAGAACACTGCCACCTGCCTATGTAACCTGGAAAACAACATTACATCATCATCATTTATATGAAGAAAAAAATCCTTACAGCAAACCCCAGAGTTATTCCTTGATAAAACTAAAGAGAAATTTTGATATCTTTCTGCATAAAAGATTGAATTCTAGAAATTTCCTACAGGTCCAAAATTCTAATGTAAATTTTAGGAAATCGGTTTTGAGGTTTAGTCGACCTCTGTGAATTCCATGAGATATTAATATTATGTTTACAGGACACAGTATGTTGTCAACTATTAATAATAATAATAATAATAAAAACTGTTTGTATAAACTACACAATGCAACTAAAAATTTAAAATAACAAATTAAAAAATAATCTATATATATATATATATATATATATATATATACATAAGCTATATATATATATATATATACACAAAAATAAAAGAAAAACACAAAATATTCAGACCCCTTTAAATTTTTCACTCTTTGTTATATTGCAGCCATTTGCTAAAATCATTTAAGTTCATTTTTTTCCTCATTAATGCAAACCCAGCACCCCATATTGACAGAAAAACACAGAACTGTTGACATTTTTGCAGATTTATTAAAAAAGAAAAACTGAAATATCACATGGTCCTAATATCACATGGTATTCAGACCCTTTGCTGTGACACTCATATATTTAACTCGGGTGCTGTCCATTTCTTCTGATCATCCTTGAGATGGTTCTACACCTTCATTTGAGTCCAGCTGTGTTTGATTATACTGATTGGACTTGATTAGGAAAGCCACACACCTGTCTATATAAGACCTTACAGCTCACAGTGCATGTCAGAGCAAATGAGAAAAAACCAGGCACTGCTCATCACCTGCCAATACAGTCCCAACAGTGAAGCATGGTGGTGGCAGCATCATGCTGTGGGGGTGTTTTTTTCCGCTGCAGGGACAGGACGACTGGTTGCAATCGAGGGGAAGATGAATGCGGCCAAGTACAGGGATATCCTGGACGAAAACCTTCTCCAAAAATCTCGCACAAAACCGAACGCGCGCTCTCAGATACACGCTGCTCTCGCCCGGAGAGAGTGCGCACACTAAAAGGTATCTCTCCTCTCACTCAAACTGTGTCCTGTGCTCTCTCAAGTCTCTCTGTGCTCATGCGCTATAGATATTAATTATTTTCGCACCTGAATTAAACGTTGTCAAAGGTTATCATTATGCACTTTTTAAAAGTAGTCACAAAACAGATTTGTGCAGGGCCTTTCCTTGATCTTTTTTATTGTTGTATTTTTGTTTTAACAAACTGGTTATTGTAGCTACTTTGTTTTACTATATCTCTTTTATGTTTGTATTTTGATCTTGTCTGCAAATGCACATATACATCTCTCTGTAAAATAGGCTACTTTGTAAACACTGTTTTAAAAGGTACTACTGTATATAAGTAAAGTTTTAACCAATCAGACCCCCTCAACTGACCGATGAAAATACTACGTGAAATATTTGTCAGTAAAATAACGCCATAGATTTGTGCTGCAGTTCTGTGGATGTTTTGCCCACCAGGTCTTCAAGCCAGTCACGTGACTGAAAACTAATAGGAAGGGCATCCATGCCTGACCTCTGCAGAAGCATCCAATTGCATGGAGTCTGGCTTGACAGACAGGGTAGCATGCCCAATGGCAGGTAAGGGGCCACCTCTTAACTGAGTGCATAAAACCCCTGTACGCGCTACCTTTCCTCAGCTGACATTCACTTCTCACAACTTCTGAACCTAATACTCACAGCTCGTCGGTTTGACTTCACAATTGTCATGAGGACACATCTCTGGAGCAGCCTCTGCCAGAAGTGTTTTACACTTGTTCTTGTTACTAAGCTGCCCACCTTTATCTTGCTTTTTCAGCTACCCCCATAGACAACCAGTCGCAACTTGCCTGGCCGAGTGTAGCACCCTCATTGCCACTAGGGGTTTCCATTCCTTTTTGTGTTGTTGGCATGGGTCTTCAACACACACAGGAAGCCATTGATTTCCCAGAGAACGGTAGCCATTGCTTAATGCTCACTAAAAGCTTCTGTGTTGGAGGCTCAAGGTGGCTGCTACACAGAATGTCTTCTTGGGATTGTCTGACTTGGATGGGGAAAAAGGTGATGCCGATGTGCTCCCAGGGGCCTCCCATGGTGCGCCCTTTCTGTGCTGGGCCGATCAATGCCTAAGTCCTTCCAGGCCCGTTCAACTAGTATAGGGTCTTGCCAACATCACACATGTCCATAGTGCCTAAGAAAAGAGCACATCTTGAGCTGCTGCCTGATTGCCTTTGGAGAGAGGAGGGACAGGTGGCGCCATGACCTGGTGCTGCAGGCGGAAGCTGACAGCATCTGCACTGGAATCCAGCAGAGTTAACATCAGCCTCCAGCAAGGCATGACATTGCCTTTGTCAGAGAGGGAGGAAGACCTCGGGTGAAGATCAGGGCCTTAACTGCACTTCTAGCATCAGCATGTGACTGAAGGTCGATCTGTGGAAGCAGTTAAAGTTTCTGCAACATTGCGAAGATCAGATTTGGTCTTGATAAAACTCAAATGATCTTGTTTAGGCCAAAAGTGAACACAGATCTGAATGTCATTGACCTGGGTAGTCTTACTTTGCACCTTACTTCTGACATTAAGCATTTTATCTTAATAGTAGTTCAGACAGGACCACTTGGCAAGTTACTTGTGTTTATTGAACACAATTTATCTTTGGCGGTATGGTTCCTTATGAGGGTTCTTGCTCCAAAATTAATTGAGCAATTAATCCCCCCCGGAACCATCAGCTTGGAAATACATAGACAATTAAGACACTTAGTAATGTCTTTAAAAGCGAACAGTGGTAATCATGTAGATGGAGATGGCAGTGGGACGTCTATCCTGTAGCTTGGTTATGAGGATGAGTGTCTCTCAGCAGTGAGGTCCATGCCAGCCGGGACTTGAAAGCCTTAGTGATCTGAAACAAAGAAGACGACAACCAGAAGGTGCACAGTAATATGCTCATGCTTATAATGGGGAGAGAGGGAGGGTTGCGAGCAGTTTGAGCATCCTTACCGAGCAGTAATCCCATGTGTATATGTGCCATGTCTAATAAGGGGAATGGTAGTGATTGGAGCGATTTGACAGCTGACTGTGTCAGCTGGTCGCAGCACTGTGCCTACGTGGCCTGACTGAACTAATGCTGCGCTCGATTTTCAAACTAAATAAGCAAATTAAATGCTACTGTTAGCCCTAGTTTCTATCACCTTCATTGATTAGTCAGGGGCTTTGCAGGACAGTCATTGCATCAGTTATTCAGCCTCCTTGGTATCAGAGGGTTGCAGGAAAGGAGAGCCATCAAAAACTGCAGAAAAAAAAGTATAGAGATGGCTGTGGCTTAAGAAGGGCAAGCCACTTGAATACTGGACTGATCACCCACAGCTGGGACACCTGGGTAAGGGTGTCTGATGATCTAAGACCTGATACACCCCATGATCCAGAGTTCATTAAAAATGATAAAAAAAATAATTCCTATGTCATTGCCTTGTCCAATTTGATGGACTCAAGCCTCTTGTAGACACTAAAGAATCACTAACCGTTGTCCATTTCTTTTGGAGATGAGTGCATGCATGTATACACTGTAAAAAATAAGTGTAATTTTAACTGTAAAATTTAGTAAAAATGCTATGAAAAAAAAACAGTAAGTTTCCATACTACATACAGGGAAAAACTGTAAAAGATTTAACCAGACATTTCATGTAATTTTACAGTAAAATGCTGTTAATTGTACGTTTTTAGAAGTAAAAAAAGAAGAAATCAGAGTATAATTTAGTCAAAAACTGTAAACTGATATTCCCATAATTCCCTGCATGACACTCCACTTTAGAAATAATTTTTTTGTTTTGTTTTGTTTAAAGAATCATGTTTTTATATATAGTTTTTGTTTATATAAATTTGGGCTTTACAGTATGTCACATCTTATGTTGATTAATAATAATTTATTGCATTATTTAAGTATCGTGTGTTACCATGATGGTGTTTATTGTTTGCATGAATGACTCTGTGCACCTTCTTATTAGAATATGTACATTTGCTTGTGGCGAAGCTACTTGCGATGAGCTTTGATTCTTCTTGTGGCTTTCTCATTTACCACCTGCATTATTATGGTGGTTGTCAGTACAACAAAACCGATTTTAATAGCAGATGAGCGACATTAAAGGAGTAATTACTGGAATGCCAATGTCTTTATCGGATGAGATATTAAATGGATCATATGACGTTGATAAAAAGAACATTATGATGTGGGAATGTTTATTTGGTGTAATGCAATGTATTTATGCAGTTTAAGGTTAAAAAAACACATTATTTTCCACATACTGTACATTATTGTTGCTCTTCTATGCCCAGCCTTTCTGAAATGTGTTGACTTTTACAAACCTCATCGTTCTGAAAAGCGAGGTGTACTCTGATTGACCAGCTATCCAATGCGTTGTGATTTCCCGAATACCTCAAGCATGTGACGGAAATGTTACACCCCTTACCATACTGTGATGCTGTCTCCTGGCACAGTGAGACAAAACCAATAAAACCCATTACAAACAAGGTATTTGTTGCATCGAGTGGGGACATAATTACTGATTATAATGACTTATACTGTTTTTACGCGTTGTGTTGCATATCACTCCACCTAAACATAAAACCATGTCTGTATTTGTGATCAGAGAAATGACAAACAACAAGCACTACTCTACACTGCTCAAAACTCACGTTTGAATCATCAGTGGCAAATTCTTTAAACATAAAAAGTCAGAAGCGCCAGACTGTCCTTGTAAAGTTGGAACTGCCCTACTTTATAGAAACAGCCTTTGAGCACAGACGGATTGTAGGCTACTCTGCAGGTTCAGTAAACAGTCCTCCATAAAATGTACAGCACACATCTAAATATCTGGGTTGAACTGTTCTGGAACAGTATTGTATATACAACAACCACTGATTTCTAGTTGTGTCCTTTTTTTGGGAAGGCAAAATAAAGTAGTTTCGCTTTCACAACAAAACAAGGCCGGCGGGCTTGAGAACGGCATTTCCTCAGCATTCCACATGGATTCTACAAAGGAGTGGCCGGTGGGCTTGAGGCAACCACATGTGACGACCCCGGGCTGAACTTTGCTTCATCCACAGTGAAAGCCGATCCGGAGATCCACAGCGCGAAGATGATGTATTTCCTCAGCAACCAGCACGATCAGCTCTAGGTATGATGTAGCGGATATCATCCTCTTTTGGAAGGCCAAACAAAGTAGTTTCGCTTTCACAATAAAACACACAGCATCTCCACAACATGACGGCGGCAACAACAGTACTACAGAGAGAATAAAAGTTACGCCTTCTTTCTTTGCATTCTGGCAGTGATGTGCAAATCTTCCCACACAGTGACGTAGACATGTAGAGGCGTGTTTAAACAAGGCATTTTAGGAGGGCGTGGACAAATCTTAACTTTTATAAAGAATATCTCTTTGGATTTGAGATTTTAGGCTTTGCAACTTTACAGATCTTAATGCACCAAGAGCTTGTAACACTCCAAAGAGAAAGGAAACATTTAAATCGCATCATATGACCCCATTAAGAACTCAGTTAATGAGTTAAAAGATAATAGATGTGAAAAGACTGACATCAAACAGAAAAGAGAGCCAAGTACAACTGTGATGATAACAGTGATTGGGAGACTGCTTCCAGAAAATGTTAAAATGGGATATGTGTACTACCCAGTTAGACCTTTTATAAAACCTGCATTGAGATGTTTAAACTGCCAAAGATTAGGCCATGTAGCAGAAGTATGCAAGGGAAAGAAACAATGTTGTAAATGTGGAGGTGAACACGGTTACGGAGAATGTGGGGATCTAGTTGAACCTAAGTGTTGCAACTGTGGAGGCCCTCATAGTGCAGCATATTTAGGATGTATAGCACAAAAACAAGCCATGGAAGCAATGAAGTACAAATCAGAGCACAATGTTTCATATGCACAAGCAGTAAAGAAGGTTCAAAATGAGCAAGGAAATAGGATGAGTTATGAAGGTCTAATGCAACTGAAACACCAAACAAGGGAACAGATAGACATAAAACAAATATAGATATGGTTGGCAAAGGAAGCTTCATTGCATTTATTGCTGAAGTCATCAGCTGTACGGCACAAACAAACAAACGAACAGACAAACTGAAAATCATTATTTCTGCAGCAGCTCGTCAGCTGGGTTTAACAGAAGTATCAGTTGAGATATTGCAGACTCTACTAGGGCAATCTGAGAATAATGCAAGCTCTCAGGAAACCCCAGACAGACAAAGGTTAAACAAATAATATGAGATAATACAATGGAATGCTTGAAGTATGACTGCGAATGAAAGAAGATTGGGCATGAAATGACAGACCTTCCTGATTTAATATGCATTCAGGAGACATGGCTTACATCTTAATTAATTTTCGTCATCCCAGGGTATTTATCCATTAGGAAAATTAGATCAAGAGCAACAGGTGGAGGGTGTGCAATGTTTATAAAGAATGAGGTGGCTTATAGGGCAGTAAAGGTAGAAACACAATAATGCAAGAATGTATTTTGGTGACAGTGTGGACTAGATTAGGAAAAGTAACAATAATAAATTACTACAATCCCTGTGAACAAATATCTTTAATGGAATTAAATAACATTTGGAGTAAAGAAGGAGGTATAGTGATATGTTGTGGTGACTTTAATGCACATAGTTTGGTATGGAGAAGTCCAAACTCAGATAAAAATGGCATAGTGGTGGAAGAATACATGGAAGAAAATTTATTGGTATGCCTAAATGATGGTAGTGGGACAAGGTTTGACATCAGGAAACAAATAAAATCATGCATAGACCTAACTCAAATAGTTGTCAGCATCACAGCGAAATGTCCTGAGGGGTGTTAGAGCAGTCATTAGTTGGCAGTGACCATTTTCCAATAATTTGCATGATAGGATTAGAAATGCAAAGGAGTATGATGGTAAAACAACATAGATGGAAATTTGAGAAAGCTGATTGGGAGAATTATAAATAAATTTATATTACATAAAAAGAGCAGAAAGAAAGTACAAGTGTACAGAGAAACTAAGTTTGATTTTAGTCAAAGTGGCAGAAGAAAGTATACCAAAATATCTGACACCGTGGTATAATGAGCACACTCGCACCATAAAGAGAGCAGCCCGGAAAATCGAGCAGAGGGTATTTTGCATTGCTTTGGCGGGAAAGTAACCTATCCTACAGAAACGCATTAAAAACTGCACGATCATCATCTCTTTTTAGAAGAAAACAAAACATAACCCCAAGGGATTTATTCAATACAGTGGCTAAATTAACGAAAAATAAAAGCATCAAAAGGTTTGATGATATTTCCCAACAGAACAGGCAGCAATGACTTTATGAACTGTTTACTTCCAAGATCGATACTAGTAGAGATAAAATTTGTAACCTGCATCGTCAGCTAACAATTGCTGCCACTAATATGTGCTATAGATCCCCTGCGAAACAATTCCACTGATTATTGACTATAGGAGAGGAATAATTGTATAAACCTTGTTAGTGTTAGACTTTATTTCATCTAAGCTCCTAAAAAGAGGTGTTCAGAAGTCATAGATCCTCTTCTGACTCTGATTAATTCATCATTGAGGATATACCCCAAAACCTTCAAACTGGCTGTTATTAAGCTGCCAAAAAAAACCACAACTTGACCCCAAAGAACTGGTTAATAACAGACGATCTTCAAGTCTCCCTTTTCTGAAGATAGAAACCCTGGTAGTATCCTCACAATTATATTCCTTCTTTGGAAAAAATGGTATCTTTGAGGATTTCGCAGTCAGGATTTAGGACCGTATCATAGTACTGAGAATTCTGAGTTACAAATGACCTGCTCTTTACATCTTGATCGTAGTTTATCTCTGTGCTATTGGATCTTAGCACTGCGTTCAACACTATTGACCACAACATTCTTTTGAATAGACTAGAAAACTTTGTTGGCATTAATGGAAGTGCATTAGTATGGTTCAAATCGTACTTTGGTAGCAGCGAATGAACTGTTATCATATTGATCACAAGTGCAGCATGGAGTACCTCAAGGCTCAGTACTAGGGCCATTATTCTTCACGCTTTACATGTTACCCTTGGGAGATATCATCAGGAAACACGGTGTTAGCTTTCACTGTTATGCTGATGATACTCAGCTCTATATTTCTTCATAAACATACAAACATAAAAAACCAAAAAATCCAAAGTAAATAAAAAAAAATAAAAAAAAACTGTATGACAAGGAATTTCTTACTGATAGATTTAAAAAAAAACTGAGGTGTTAATTATAGGACCTAAAAACTCTGCATGTAATAACCTAGAACACTGTCTAAGACTCAATGGCTGCTCTGTCAATTCTTCGTCATCAGTTAGGAACCTAGGTGTGCTATTTGATAGCAATCTTTCCGTAGAAAGCCACGTTTCTAGCATTTGTAAAACTGCATTTTCCATCTCAAAAAATATATCTAAATTATGACCTATGCTCTCAATGTCAAATGCAGAAATGTTAATCAAGGTCTTTACTGGGGATTTGTCTCTGGGGCTCATCTAGTTGTCCTGGTCTCCGCTGTCTTTCAGGGTTGTAGAGGTCCTCTCTAGGTGCTGATCCACCATCTGGTCTGGATAAGTACTGGATCCGGGTGACTGCAGTGACCATCTGATCTGGATACAGACTGGATCTGGTTGCTACGGTGACCTCGGAATAAGAGAGAAACAGACTAATATTAGTGTAGATGCCATTCTTCTAACGATGTAGCAAGTACATTGGGTGTTATGGGAAGTGTTCCCGATTCTGGTTGACTTAATTACTGCAGTCTAAAAATCCTTTAACGGATTTGAATATTAGAAATGTGTTAGTGTGTTATGTGTAAGCCAGGTTAAAGAGATAGGTCTTTAATCTAGATTTAAACTGCAACAGTGTGTCTGCCTCCCGAACAATGTTAGGTAGGTTATTCCAGAGTTTTGGAGCTAAATAGGAAAAGGATCTGCCGCCTACAGTTGATTTTGATATTCTATGTATTATCAAATTGCCAGAGTTGACAATACCACAGGAACCAGTTGAGTCCTCTGCCAGTGTGACTTTGCTGCAGCCTGGAATAGAACTGATGGTTTCGTCTGGCCAGAGGAGAACTGGCCTCCCGACTGAGCCTGGTTTCTCCAAGGTTTTTTCTCCATTCTGTCACCGATGGAGTTTTGGTTCCTTGCCAGTCACCTCGAGCTTGCTTAGTTAGGTGCACTTCATTTCCAGGGATGTCGTTGACTTGATTGCACAGATACTATTTAAACTGAACTGAGCTGGATGATGGCATCACTGAATTTAGTGATGAACTGCCTTTAACTGAAAAATGAGTGTTTACTATTGTCATTTTGCATTATTGACACACTATTTTCCTAATTGATGCTGTACAGTTGACACAATCTGTATTGATAAAAGTGCTATATAAATAAAGGTGACTTGACCAAAAGTTGAAGGAAATGGGAGGAAGAAAAATGTTCCGTGGTGGAACGATGAATGCAGTAATTCAATTAAAAACAGAAATAAAGCATTTAAAATGCTGAAAAGAGCACTGACAAAAGAAGCAGAAATAGAATATCAGAGGTAGAGAGCAAAGGCTAGAAGGACAATTAAGCAGGCAATATATATATATATATATATATATATATATATATATATATATATTCACTGTATATATATATATAGAGAGAGAGAGAGAGCCCCAGAGATTTGGAGAGAGTTTTGTGCTTCCATTGGGAAGGAAACTGAATTAGGAGAGGTATGAAATATGCGCTGGTTAAGCTCCACGAATGTGGCTTCCGAACTGCGTTCCATCTAGTATCCATCTAGCGAATCTCCATTCCCTTACTAACAAACGGATTAACTTCTTCTCCTCACCTGTACAAACAAGGACTTTTCAAAATCTGCTGCATTCTGCTTCACTGAAACCTGACTGAGTTTAGCCATTCCGGATAACGTGCTTCATCTGCCGGGCTACCAGCTGTTCAGAGAGTATCGCATCGCGGAGTTAATGGGGAAAACGAGAGGTGGTGGACTATGTTTTTTACATAAACGAAGGTTGGTGTTCAGATGTAACAACTCTGAAGAAGATGGGCTCTCCTAATTTAGAGGCTCTCTTCATAAGCTGTAAACTGTTCTATTCTCACCGGAGTTTTCCTTTTTTTTCATTCTCCTGAATGTGCACTTTCCTCCGTACATGTGCATGAGCGCCGTGATGCAACAGCTGGCCAAACATATAACTGAAATGGAGCAAAGGTACCCAGACTCTATTTTAATCATTCTTGGAGATTTTAACCGAGCAGATCTCTTTTGTGAACTGCCAAAATATATACAGCACGTTACATGTCCTACCAGAGACAGTAATATATTGGATCACTGTTACACAACCATCAAGTCTCACGGCCCACGGGCAGCTTTGGGGCTCTCCGATTACTGTTTGGTTCGTCTTATACCGACCTACAGGCAGAAACTCAAATCAGCTAAACCTGTATTAAGGACTGTTAAAAGATGTACTATTGAAGCAGAGTGGGATTTACAAGCCTGTTTTGACTGCACTGATTGGAGTGTTTTTGAATTTGCAGCCACCAATCTGGATGAGCTCACGGATACTGTAACTTCATATATCAGTTTCTGTGAGGGTATGTGCATCACCAACCCCAACCCCCCCACCCGACACGAGTGAAAAATACAATTGGCGAAGGAATGTGGGCTTGTCAAGCGATGCGAGTCAAGCAACAAAAGTTCAGAATTCTTCAACTTTATGCAAATAAGCAGCGAATTTCTCGAGCGACAACCAATGGGAGTGAAGTCAGTGGAGAGCACGTGATTCATCTGCTGTAGTGGAGTGTTATGGGGACACTAGGCAACCAGTAGTGGGAATGTCCACTAGCGACCTCAATTGCCAGGCACAAGCGACAAGCTGCGAAAATGTCACTGGCGGTGTGAATGGGCATTAGAAGGCTACAACGGACAGTCAGGACTGCTGAGAGGATTATTGGTGCCCCTCTACCCAACCTCCAGAGTGAGGAAGAGGGCTAAGAAAATCACTCTGGACCCATCACACCCAGCCTATTCTCTCTTTGAGCTGTTGGTGTCTGGCCGGCGCTACAGAGCGCTATGCACCAAAACAGCCAGACACAAGAACAGTTCCCCCCCCCCCAGGCCATATCGCACCTGAACAACACATAACACACCTCAGTGCTGCACATCTGTAAATAACTCATTAAACCTTCATCTGTAAACAGCACATATGCACATTCACAGTTCTGACTATGGACATGTTTCCATTTTCTGTATATTTTTATTTTTGAAGAATGTTTTTTTTTTTGAAGAATTTTTTTTTTATTTCACACACTTCATCATTTTAAAGACAAAATTACAATAGTTACAGAAAGGTTAATGTGTGTAAAAAGGGGAAACCCCAAAGAAGCTATTGAAAGCTTTTAGGAGGGGGCCCAATAACACCATACAACATATATAATACAAGAACAAAAAGCTCAATCCATAAACACAAATAAATATAAATACAACAAGACAAGCACTACAGTAAACAGACGATCCCAGCACAAATATAACACTTTCAAAATGATCAAAAAGTATATGTTAAAAGCAGTTTTTCCTTAAGATTTTTCTTGAAAACGGAGACAATGCAACAATTTAAGGTTTTCCTCAAGCTCGTTCCAAATCTCAGGACCTCTACAGACTACACTCAGGCTCGTACATTTCAATCGTCTTATTTTACCAGTAATTTAATGTTTTTCCCTTGTGTGATATGTATGCTGGGGTCGGCTGATTGGGACAAGTTCACACAACCTGTAATTTAACTTATGAACAACCTGGAATATCATACAGGCATTATGAAAAGTATTATATTCGGTAAGTCTTAATAGACCAAGGCGATAAAACAATGGACGCGAAGGGGTATTTGGCTCAGACCACGTTAATACCCGTATAATTTTTTTCTGTAAAGACTGTATTTTTTTTCAGGTAGCTAGTAAAAGTGTTACACCATATGACATTGCAATAATTTATATGGGACTCAAACAAGGTTTTATATAAGATGACAAGTGCTGACTGTGGGAGAAAATTTCTTATTTTGAAAAATAATCCAACGTATTTTGATAATTTTTTTATTAACTGATCAATATGACATTTAAATTGTAGACATTCATCAATAAAGATTCAGAGAAATTTAGTGGTGTTTACTATTCAAAAAATAATATCATACACTTTAAGACAGAAATGCTTATTTGCCAATTGATTTTGTTTGGAATGAAATACGATGTAGTTTGTCTTGTTTATGTTAATAGATAATTTACTGCACCGAAACCAGATAGCAACATTTCTTAGCTCTCTATTTATTATTTCTTCCATTTCATCTGGACTCTTATGTGACATAAATAAGTTTGTGTCATCAGCAAATAAAACCTTGTGTAAAGCCATTGTGGAATTTTCAAAATCATTTATATATATTAAAAAAAGAAGACTGTTCTCTCTTTTTATGTATGTCTGCTTTTTGTTTGTATTTTCTGTACCGGAAGCTCCTAACACCAAGACAAATTCCTTGATTGTGTAAACAGACTTGGCAATAAAATTCTTTCTGATTCTGAAAAGGAGCTTTAGATGCTGACTTTGAAATATGGTACCTTAAAAGGGTATCACACAGGATAAAACAAACAGCACCTTGACAAGATGGAATTTGTTATATTATGCACAATTACAGAAATAATAGAATTCTTAAAGCAGTATTGGGCTTGTATAATAAGACATGGGTAGAAGGAAGACTGCCAAGGTCATGGAAACATGCCGTAATAATACGAATAGCTAAACCAGGGAAAGATGCATCGATAGCAGGGCCAATAGCACTTACATCAAATTTATGTAAGCTGATGGAAAAAAATAACTGTAAATGTGCTAAATTATGTACTTGAGAGTAAGGGAGCTTTGGCATTTAATCAATATGGTTTTGGGAAAGGACGATCAACATTAGATGCATTAGTAAAACTGGAAACAGATGTAAAGAAAGCTATGGGATTAGTGGCAGTTTACTTTCATATGGAAAAGGCCTACTTTTAGAGAAAGTGTCTAAATTAAGTATCTAGGATTGTGATTTGATGACAAATTAACCTGGAAGGACCATATAGATTATATATTAAAGAAATGTGGTAAAATTTTCAATTAAATGAGAGCAGTAGCATGACAAGATAAAGGGAATTTATGTTGATCAACCCTGGATAGACTATGGACACATTGTTTATGAGTCAGCATCATCAATGTTGTTAAAGAAATTAGATTTCATGCAAGCTAAGGCATTAAGACTAATTTTAGGAGCAGTTAAAACCACACCCATTGCAACATTACAAGTAGAAACATCAGTTTCAGAGTTTACAATCATTGGAAACAAATAGAAATGACATATTAACATAAATCATGATTAGGTTATACAGTCTACGACAGATGGGAATAATTATTTGGGTACCAGCACACGTGGGAATTCAAGGTAATGAGAAAGCAGACAAAATATATACATTTCACTCAGTAGATCAGAAAGAAAACATTTTATTTTCGAAGCATGCAATAGGAAATGGCAGACAGATGGGGACTCATGTCATACAGGTCGACACTATTACAAGGTTCAAAAAAAACATAAAGAAAAGCAAAATAATTCACAACTTATGTAGAAGAGAACAAGTTATTTTCACACATTTACGAACAGGATATTCAAATCTGAATCATACTTTACACATTATAGGGAAACATAACACAGGTTTATGTGATGTCTGTTTAATAGAGGAGACCAGCGTAGAGCATGTTTTGAAGATTTGCTAGGTATATGAAAAAGAAAGGAGGATTCTTAAGGAAGAATTACAAGCAGTAGGATTCCAGGAATTCAATATAACCAGCTTATTAAATGACGGTCCAAATTCTGGAAAACAAATAAATGCAGTCATGAGATTTATTAAGAATAGTGGGTTATATAATAGGAAATAGTAAGTCTTAGTTCATTCTCTTTACACTCCATCACAGTAGGTGGCGGAATGCACCTTTTGAAGTTGGTTTGCAACCCGCCATAAAATCAAAAGAAGAAGAAGAAACGCGACTCCGGCGATACCTCCCTGGTTGTTTCCAATGCCATTTGTTGATATAAACATTCATAAAGTGATAAAAAGCATCGACATGAACATCCCAATAAATTCAGCTGTTGCAACAATATATAAATCAAACATATTATTCAGTATTGCAGATATGCACAGATGGATCTAAAGACCCAGAGACTGGAAGAACAGCAGCTGCAATATATATACCTAAATTAAATATCAAAGTTGCTAGAAGAGTTTCTGATCATGTATCTGTATATACTTCTGAATTATTAGCCATATGTCTTGCACTGCAGTGGGTTGAAGAGGTCCAGCCTAACACAGTTGTGGTTTGTACAGATTCAGTGGTGGCTCTGACAAGTTTACAGAGTGGAAAATCAGATGCACGACAGGACATATTATATGAAATTCTACAGAGTATTTATAAGATAAGGCAGTTAAAGTTATTGGTTTATTTTCTTTGGGTGCCAGCTCATGTTGGTTTAGAGGGGAACGAGAGATTTGATCAGCTTGCAAAGAAGACCCTGGAACAACAACAAGCTGAATTCCAAATTACAATAAGTAACGCTGAAATAAAGAGATTGATATATAGAAGTTGAAAAGAAATGGCAAAAACGTTGGGAAAATGAAAGAAAAGGGAGGCATTTATTTAAGATCCAGGAGCGCGTTGTTAAAGAGAGAGTAAATTATGGAAATAGAAGGAAGGATGTTATCTTATCTAGTCTGAGAAAAGGACATGTGGCATTAAATAACAGTTTGCACATAATAGGGAAACATGAAACAGGCAATTGTGATAAATGTGGACTACCAGAAACGTTGAGCATGTTCTTTTAATATGTATAGCGTATGAAAGGGAAAGACATCAGATGCTCCAAGAACTGGAACTGATGGGAATTAATAGTATATCTCTAAAGACCCTGTTAGGTTATGGGGTAATGCAGTCAAGAATATATGGAGAATTGTTTAAGTATTTAAAAAAAGACAAGATTAATGGAAAGAGTTGAAATCTTAGAATTTTGTATTTATTGTATTATTTTTATTTTTATTATTATTATTATTATTATTATTATTATTATTATTTTAAATCTATAATAGTTGAATAATTCATAGCTGAACGATGTACATTTCACACTCCAGACCAGTAGGAAAAACGTGCCTGTTTGCTAAGGCTCAAAATGCAGGTCTCAATCAGTTGCAAGTAGGACCCACTGTGGCAATATCAATGATGCCACCCTGGAAATTTATAAAACCATCTGTAAATATAAGCTTACAACAAATACTAAAAGAAAACTCAAAAATATGGGCCACAGTGGATAATAGTTCAGAACTATGCAGAGCAGTATCAAGAGGAATTATTCATATTTATGGATGGATCAAAGCAGCGGGAAACAGGCCGTACTGGTGCAGCATCTTTTATATCTCTGTGTGAAGTAGTAGTCAAAAAGAGGACAACAGACTACCTGTCAGTTTACACTGTGGAGATAGTAGCTATTTTACTGGCATTAGGGTGGGTGGAAGAAAATATTCAGAACCAAGGTGTCGTTATAGCCTCAGACAGTTTATCAGCATTATTAAGCATTCAATCTGGGAGAGCGTCATGTAGACAAGACCTCATTTATCAAATACTTCACTTGCTTCTCACACTTTATAATAAGGGAATGGCTGTCTCCTTCCTTTGGATTCCTGTCCATGTAGGGGTGGAAGGAAATCAAGTTGTGGATATGCTAGCAAAAAACTAAACGAAGCATGAAACAGTAGATGTACACATACCAATAAGTAGAACAGAGCTCAAAACCATCATAAAGCAACATTCACTTAAAATATGGCAGGAATATTGGAACACAGCGGATACAGGACGTCATTTATACAGTGTACAAAATCAAGTAGTCACAGGCTTGAGGAAGGGCAGAAGATGTGAGTCTCACGTCTTAGAATGGGTCACACTGGTTTAAATACAACATTGCACAGAATAGGAAAACATCCCACTGGATTATGCACTTATTGTAATGTACAAGAGACAGTGATGCATATACTGTTTTTGCATAGACTGCAAAAAAATATGAAGAAGATAGGGCAAAATTCAAGGCACAAATGGATGAACAAAGCATGACACTTGAGCATCTATTAGAGACAGCATCTGGGGGAATACACAAATTATTATTTTTGAAAAACACTGGGTTAAGTGAAAGAATTTAATAGGTTTTTTTTTGTCTCTCTCTCCACCTCTCCTTTGATGTCATTCTAATAACCAGACTCCAGTCTAGTAGGTGGCGGTAATGCACCTTTGAGATGAGTTTCCAACCACCATTAAACCTGAAAGAAGAAGAAGAAGAAGAACGCGCCTGCTCCGCAGTGTGGGTCTGAGCTCGCGCAGCACGTGGGGACGAGCGGTGAGCGCGAGGGTGATGTGCACGCGTTTGTTCTCGCTTTACAAAAGCTGCTTTTGTGCTGTAGAGATCGTTCAACATCTGTCGCACCGGGCCGGTCGAGCATTGTACAGTAAATCTCCAAATATCTCATCAGATATATCAGATCACCCGGTAAGTTGATCTTTGTTGCGGGGAGCGTGCTTGTGAAGGATACAAGAACACACTCTACAATACTGAGTTACATAGAAAGCGAAGATAGGTTGTTTTTTTAATTAAACAATCATCTTAGGCATTGAAGCCTCTGTAGAGGTGTAACAAACGTATAGTCCTATTGTTAGCACATGGTGCACGAACATAATCATCAAATAATAAATTAACAAAACAACATGGTCGAAAGCTTTCTGATGGTAATTGATCAATTGTTTATCTGTTTAGAAGTAATGGCTGTAGTAAATAACTAGGGAAACTATGGTTGTGGTTAACATTTTTGCCATCATATTGGAAATGATCAGCTGTAAACGAGTGTGAAATAGTTTTAGGAAACTTTAGGAAATAGTTTTATTTGTTCATCTGCAGTGTGATTTGCTGTAAACCTCTGCCTCTGTGTGGTTATTTTATTTTAGTGGTGGTGAGGACAGAGTGTTCTCTCGGATATTAATAGAGAACAAAGAGACACACAGATCATTAGATCTAGTCAAAGGCTTTCGCAGCCCTTCAGGAGATTGATACTGTTGTCTCATCACTGTGTGAAGTGTTTGCTCACGAGACAGAGTTGAGAGTCAAGTGAGATTGCACTTTAAATGATGACGAAATCTGCTTTTTAACAAGAAACAGTACAAATCAGTGATCCCTTAAGTTGTGCAACCCGTATTTCACGTGCTGTCGTATAAAAGAGTCCCTGTCTTTGGTTTGTCCAGCGTGTGGTTGGCAGTATGAAGTATATTCTGGTGACGGGCGGCGTGATCTCGGGCATCGGGAAAGGCATTATAGCCAGCAGCGTGGGAACCATCCTCAAGTCCTGCGGCCTGCACGTCACAGCCATCAAGATCGACCCCTACATCAACATCGATGCGGGGACCTTCTCTCCATACGAGCACGGTGATCTCACACCCCTCTCACAGATTACAAGATCCGTCCACTTCTCATATCAGTCCTGAAGTGGACATCAAATGATTATAACCTGCCACTAAGGAAGCTGTTTGCTAAATGCATGCATCACTATTATTATTTGAACAAACTAGACAATCATCTGGTAAATACATCCATTACCAGTCAAAAGATTCTGAACAGTAAGATTTTAAATGTTTTTTAAAGAATTCTGTCCTGCTCACTAAGCCTGCATTAATTTGATCCAGAATTCAGAGAAAGCAGTAATATTGCGAAATATTTTTACTATTTTAAAGGACTATTTTCTATGTGAAGATCTGTTCAAATGTAATTTATTTCTGTGACGTAAAGCTGAATTAACAGCATCATTACTCCAGTCTTCAGTGTCACGTGATCTTCAGAAATCATTCTAATATGATGATTTGCTTCTCAAGAAACATTTATTATTGTTGCTGTTAAAAACAGTTGAGTAGAATATTTTCAGGTTTCTTTGATGAACAGCATTTATCTAAAAATAAAAATCTTTTGTAACATTATAAATGTCTTAATCATCACTTTTGATCAATTTAAATCAAAATTTCTAAAAAAAAACAATATTTAATAGAATATACAGTACAGGTCAAAAGTTTGGAAACATTACTATTTTTAATGTTTTTGAAAGAAGTTTCCTCTGCTTATCAAGCCTGCATTTATTTGATCAAAAATACAGAATAAAAATGTAATATTGTGATTTATTATTACAATTTAAAATAATTGTTTTTAAATGTATTATACTTTAAATTATCATTTATTTCTGTGATGCAAAGCTGAATTTTTAGGATCATTATCACATGATCCTTTAGAAATCATTCTAATATGATGATTCATTATCAAAGTTGGAAACAGTTTCTGCTGCTTAATATTTTTTTCAGACATGATACTTTTTTAGGATACTTTGATGAATAAAAAGTAAAAAAAAAAAAAAAAAAGCTAGTTTTTTAAAAATATAAATATTTTGTAATAACAATATACACTACTGGTCAGTAATTTGGGGTCAGTAATTAATTTTTTTATTTTTTTTTTTTTAATAAAATCAATACTTTTATTCAGCAAGGATGTGTTAAATTGATAAAAAGTGATAGTAAAGAAAATATATTATTAGAATATATATTATTAGAATACTTTTATTTTTATTTTGAATAAATGCAGTTCTTTTTAACCTTTTATTCTTCAAATATATTAGACAACAGAACTGTTTCCAACACTCATAATAAATCAGAATATTAGAATGATTTCTAAATGATCATGTGATAGACTGGATGTTACATGTGACACTGAAGGCTGGAGGTAATGATGCTGAAAATTCGCTTTGCATCACAGGAATAAATTATTTATTTAAAGTATATTCAAATAGAAAACTATTATTTTAAGTTGTAATAATATATCACAATATTACTGTTTTTTCTGTATTTTTGATCAAATTAATGCAGACTTGATGAGCAGAAGAGACTTCTTTCAAAAACATTAAAAATAGTAATGTTTCCAAACTTTTGACCTGTACTGTATATATATAGCTGTCTATATACTGACTCAAAGCTTTTGAATGGTAAAGTGTATAATTTTACAAAAATATGAATAAAAAAAAAAAAAATTTTGCAATATTACTTCTTTTGCTGTGTCCTGGATTAAATAAATGCAGGCTTGGTGAACAGAAGACACTTCTTAAAAAAAAAAAAAAAAATTAAACGACCGCGATACAAATATGTAAATTTTAATTAAGTCTAAAAACATCCACTTAAATCTTATCTTGAGATAGAAAGTCTAAAAACATCTTTATCATTTCTACGGGTGATGGTCATAGAGCTCTGTGGTCGTTATATGAATGCGATGTGTTTTGTGTAGGTGAGGTGTTTGTTTTGGATGATGGGGGAGAGGTGGATTTGGATCTGGGCAACTATGAGCGTTTCCTGGACATCAGGCTCACCAAAGACAACAACCTGACCACCGGAAAAATCTACCAGTCGGTCATCAACAAAGAGCGCAGGGGAGATTACCTGGGCAAAACCGTACAGGGTGAGGCGGAGGTCTTATGTTGTGGGTTTTGGGTTTATTGTCATGCAGCGAGCACCATTTCATCAGGTTTGTAAGGTAAATCATTTCTAAACCTGCGCAAACACAGGAGAAAACATCAGTATATTTTGAAACATGCTACGGTTCATCGCGACTTCAAAATAAAAGCTCAAACCCGCACTTGATGTCCACATAATATGCAAGAAATCAGTGGAGTACTCGTGTCTTTTAAATGGATAAATCATGCTGTGTTGGAAAGAGAAGTTGGTGTGTGTGTGTGTGTTTCATTGTAAATTCATTTGTTCCAGTGGTGCCACACATAACTGATGCTATTCAGGACTGGGTGATGCGTCAGGCTAAAGTTCCCGTAGACGACGATGATGTTGAGCCCCAGGTCTGCGTCATCGAGGTGAGACAAGAGCTGCTGGATGCTTCGTTTGATAGCATGCATGTTTGCACAGGTTTCTGAGGTCTTGATGTGTTTGCAGTTGGGCGGTACGGTTGGAGATATAGAGAGCATGCCCTTCATCGAAGCCTTCAGACAGTTCCAGTTTAAAGTGAAGAGAGAGAATTTCTGTAATATTCACGTCAGTCTGGTACCACAGGTGAGGATTATATTTCCCGTCAGTGCATTATAGAGCATTATATCAGCCGTGTGACACACTGTCTCGTCCGTGATGTCCAGCCCAGCGCTACAGGAGAGCAGAAGACCAAACCCACGCAGAACAGTGTGAGGGAGCTCAGAGGCCTGGGACTGTCCCCTGACCTGGTGAGTCAAGCTGCACTGAGGATTTCAGTATATGTTCAGAGTGGGCTTTGAGGTGTTTTAGTAACTCTGTCAGCTTGCGAAGACGCTCTTGGAGAAGTTGAGCGTCTAAATGGATGCTTCCAGCACATCTAAAGCTATCAAAGCAGCATTTTTTGTAACATTCAATGCATATTTTGTGTGTGTGTGTGTGTGTGCGCAAGGATTACGAGTTCTATGCAGTTAAAAGTTGCAGATATTTAGCCTACTTAAATGCCACTTACCCTGTTCAATATCTTTGTCTAAAACAGAGATACTCATGCAACACCTAAAAAAAGACACATAGAACCAAGTCATTTATTTTATAGAAATAATACACTTAAGGCACAGCTTTTCAAGGTAAGTTTATTAGGTTTCAAATGGTAGACAAACATAAATATTCAAAATGAAGACAAAGAATTGTTACTTGTCAAATATTAGTGGATCATGTCCATATTTAATGTGATGAGCCACAGCTGTGTTGGTTCCCGCGATCAGAGTTCTGAGTCTTCCTTTGCTCTTTCTCTTGCAGATTATGTGTCGCTGCTCCACTCCGCTTGATAACTCGGTGAAAGAGAAGATATCCATGTTCTGTCATGTGGAACCTGAACAGGTTAGTCTGGATCACACAGGACCGAAAACCACCAAAGCAGCTGAAATACATAACATTTATCGACAGTACACCTTCATCGATAATCATAGAAAAAATGTTCGGTATAGCGCACGGTAGTTTCATGCTCGTTTCATTTAATGGCGTGTGTTATGAGTGAAATGAGTGCCTGCCTGCGATGAGGAGACTGTGAATCAAAAAAAGGAATATTAGTCGAATTTAAAATTAAAATTCGCATTCGAATGCAAAATCGGTGCATTTGAATTTTAGGTGTGTATGTCCGGGAGATGCGTTTTATATTTCAAATATTAGAGAAATTTAGAAGCTTGAAGCGGAGAAGATATTGATTAGCTTCAAAGTCGAAACCCAGCCATTCACACCGATCACGTATTTAACGCATTCTTGAGACGCACAACTATGACTGCTGCACTCGCATCTCGCGCAAGAGATGAAAAGAAAGCCATGTAAAGTTAAAAGAGGTTCATGTTTTATCGCATTATATAATTTTGTAAATTGCATATGATTTATATGCGTTATTTGTAGACATTTTTATAGAACCATTTAAAGGGATAGTTCACCCAAAAATGAAAATTATGTCATTAATGACTCACCCTCATGTCGTTCCAAACCCGTGAGACCTCCGTTCATCTTCGGAACACAGTATAAGATATTTTAGATTTAGTCCGAGAGCTTTCTGTCCCTCCATTGAGAATGTATGTACGGTATACTGTCCACGTCCAGAAAGGTAATAAAAACATCTTCAAAGTAGTCCATGTGACATCAGAGGGTCCGTTAGAAATTTTTTGAAGCATCGAAAATACATTTTGGTCCAAAAAATATCAAAAACTACGACTTTATTCAGCATTGACTTCTCTCCCCGGTCTGTCTGTTATGAGCGCGCCGTTCACAGCACATCCGGTTCGCGAACGAATCACTCGATGTAACCGGATCTTCTTGAAACCAGTTCACAAAATCGAACTGAATCGTTTGAAACGGTTCGCGTCAACAATAAGCATTAATCCACAAATGACTTAAGCTGTTAACTTTTTTAACATGGCTGACACTCCCTCTGAGTTCAAATAAACCAATATCCCGGAGTAAATTCATTTACTCAAACAGTACACTGACTGAACCGAGCCAGATAACAAACGAAACATCGACTCGTTCTCGATTCAAGAACCGGTTGCATCGGTTTTCGGATCACCGGTAGTGATGGGAAGTTCTGTTCTTCTCCGCGAACCGGTTCTTTCGGACAGTTTGATTCAATAAACCGGTTGCCGAAAACGGTTCACCAGTTATTTTGCAACTCGACGTAATGACTTCATTGGCGATGATTGGCCCTTGACTCAAGCCTTCGGTTTACCCGCGCTCATAACATTAGCACAGAATCGGTTCAGAATCAATCACCAAAAGAACCAGTTCGGTTCAGACGCGCTGTGTGTCAGTCTGAATCACGCATGCGCAGTTTTTCATCAGCTCCTCGGTTCTCGAATCGCACGCGTCCGACAGAAACGGTTCTTGACTCGAGAAGAGTCAATGTTTCGTTTGTTATCTGACTCGGTTCAGTCAGTGTACTGTTTGAGTAAATGAATTACTCCGGGAAATTGGTTTATTTGAACTCAGAGGGAGTGTCAGCCATGTTAAAAAAGTTAACAGCTTAAGTCATTTGTGGATTAATGCTTATTGTTGACGCGAACACCGTTTCAAACGATTCAGTTCGATTTGGTGAACTGGTTCAAGAAGATCGGTTACATCGAGTGATTCGTTCGCGAAACGGATGTGCTGTGAACGGCGCGCTCATAACAGACCCGGGAGAGAAGTCAATGCTGAATAAAGTCGTAGTTTTTGATTTTTTTGGACCAAAATGTATTTCGATGCTTCAAAAAAATTCTAACGGACCCTCTGATGTCACATGGACTACTTTGAAGATGTTTTTATTACCTTTCTGGACGTGGACAGTATTACCCTACATACATTCTCAATGGAGGGACTGAAAGCTCTCGGGACTAAATCTAAAATATCTTATACTGTGTTCCGAAGATGAACGGAGGTCTCACGGGTTTGGAACGACATGAGGGTGAGTCATTAATGACATAATTTTCATTTTTGGGTGAACTATCCCTTTAACACAGTGCATCATTTTGCTCATTGCGCCCTCCTGTGGCCTCAGGAGACGAGCCAGAAATTTCCTTAACACTTAGAAATGATATATTTGTTTAAATTTTATTTTGTATTTGACTGTTAAAACTCAAATTATTTGTTGTTTGTCTTAATAAATTGGGTAAATTACGGTGGTTAAAATTAAACCTTTTTTCTACTGCTCTTTGTTTAAAAAAGGTTATAAAATTGTCAATAATTATCATTATTGATATGAATAATGATATGAAGCAATATATTGTGAGTGAAGGGTGTTTTATTTATTTTTTATTCTTTTTACCTATATCGCCCAGCTCTCCATGTAGTAGGGCTGTCTCGATAACCGCAACACCGCAGAGTGCAAGAACCTCAGCAGCTGCGTTTTCTTTTTTCGGGAGGTTACGCCCTTCTCGTTTTACACTTTGTGCTTGTCTTCAATTCATTTTTTTTCTTTAATAAGCCCACCCAGAGTGTTTTTTGTGTGTATGTGAGGTTTAAGTCATTCCTACTTGTTTTGTTTTTTTAGTATAGAAGTTATTGATAAATCCTGATTTGCTCGTGACAGCATTCATACACACATTTAATGCTAAAAGTTGTGTGTACCCACAATTATTAAATGAAAAGTTGGTCTTCTCTGCAGGTAATCTGCGTACATGATGTATCATCCATCTACAGAGTGCCGCTGCTCTTAGAAAACCAGGGTGTTGTGGGATACTTCTGTCGCAGGCTGAACCTGCCCATTGAAACCAAACCCAGGAAAATGCTCGCAAAGTGGAAAGAGATGTCAGACAGGCAAGTACACACTTAAAACACAGAAACCGTTTCAGGATCAGTGCGCACATTGATACAGAGCTCTCAGAGATCATGCAGAGCAAGATGATCCAGGTCTTTTGGCATTTGTTTCATATTGTGTTTGACCTGTAGGTCAGACAGGCTGTTGGAGCAATGCTCCATTGCTCTGGTGGGGAAATACACCAAGTTCTCAG
This sequence comes from Cyprinus carpio, assembly GCF_018340385.1. NCBI lineage: Eukaryota > Metazoa > Chordata > Actinopteri > Cypriniformes > Cyprinidae > Cyprinus > Cyprinus carpio. The sequence continues at coordinate 2,307,207 of NC_056590.1, forward strand.
ACTCGTATGCGTCTGTGATCAAAGCCCTGGAGCACTCCGCTCTCGCCATCAGCCACAAGCTAGAGGTTAAGGTGAGTGAAACCTTTAGTACCGCGGCCAGAGGAGATTGATCTCGCAGATTTATACCATGGTCTGTCTGAATACTCGATTCTGATTGGCTCGCAGGTGTGCATTACAACCATTTAATGGTCAGTTTAGTAAATAAATAAATTCTATAAATATTGCACTGCAAACATCATTATCAGCTGTACCTCATCAATGACCATGGTATGGATTATCCCTTACGTAACAGCTCGTTAACGGTCTAAATCCACCTTTGAAGAATAGTTCCTTTAAATTTTCGTTATACGCTTATATATCAGTGATTTTTCTTTCTTTCTCTAGTATGTTGACTCTGCAGATTTGGAGGCCAGTAGACTTCAGGAAGAGCCAGTGAGGTACCACGAGGCCTGGCAGAAACTCTGCAGTGCTAAGTGAGTAGTGACCTGCGCTCTGTTTAATTAGACATGGCTGGTTTAGTCCATTTTACATCTATTCTGCTCACGAAGGCGATGCAAACACAGTCTTAATGGTGTTCTTTTATTGAGGAGAATTGTAAGTCCTGATGTAGTTTTGCTAATATAACTGCTGCGGTCTCATGTCTCCAGTGGGATTTTAGTACCTGGAGGTTTTGGAGTACGAGGGACGGAGGGCAAGATTCAAGCCATCAGCTGGGCCAGGAAACAGAAGAAGCCCTTCCTGGGTAGAACCTGCTTAAAATTCATTAAAACTGAAATGTCCTGCTCCGTCTGATAAAACAAAACATCTCTGCCCTCTCTCTCACATGTTTTTCTTCTGATGAAGCACCCCGCTTTTTAATAATCTACAAAAAACATGTATTATAAAAAAGGAAAAATCTTTTACAGTAAATAAATAAATGCCGTACTGAATGTTTAGAAGCAGTGTTGAGCAAAGTGTGGCTCTTGTTTTTCCTAGATGCGAACTCCACCGAATTTGACCCAGAAACAGAACATCCTGTGGTGAGTGTGGGATTTAGTACAGATGTGGATTTCTGGTGTTGGTTTTGGAGCAGATGTTTGATGGGTCGTCTCACAGGTGATTGACATGCCAGAACACAATCCAGGGCAGATGGGAGGAACTATGCGGCTGGGGAAAAGGAGAACCATTTTCAAAACCAAAAACAGCATACTTAGTACGTGCATTTCACCGAAATACTACACGCAACACAGAACTGGAATTATTTAAATGGATGAATTGTTTGATTTCTCTCTCACAGGAAAACTTTACGGAGATGTAGATCATTTGCAAAGCCATTGAGTGTTTTTAAAGGGTCATCATCGTCTCTACTTTTTAACGAACAGTTTATACGACAGAACGTATAAAATGTAATGGTCAAAGAGAACTGCGAGATATATTGAATATTCATGCTTAATTTGTTGTGATTTTGCTGGTGGTATAAACTAATATCTTGAAATTGATATTTCTGTATTTTAGATTAATTTTTATTTGACCATTTTTCCCAAAGAGCATGTCTTTATCACATTAATTTCACAGTCCTTCCTTAACTTTCGAGAACGTTACGACTGATGTCATGTTGGTTAAGTCATTTGGTAAGGTGTTTCATTTCTTAGAATCAGTTAAAACTGTAAGTTTCACTCAATCGTCTGATGGTTTATATCATCTCCCAGAAAACGTTCTCAGCTCCTGTGAGGCTTTTGGCTTGCTGTAATTGAACAGACATTGTTTTAATGAATAGCAGTGCTTACATGGACTCAAATAATGCGTTTAGAACTGGATTGATGGCTCAGTCGGACTGAAAAGCCTTTATGTAAACCCCTCAATTGATCTGATTTAACTCGATCTGAATAAACTGCAGTGTTAACCTGAAATGATCTGATCAACAGGAAAAAATTAAAGGTTTCATCAGATGAAAAAAGATGACTTTTTCAGTGTTTAAGTGCTATAATTGAGTGTCCGCTCATTACTCTGCTTGTTTCCACACACAGTGCTCAGCCACCATTCTTGTTTTCGCAAGCGACAGTGGTGTACTTGTTCAGATGGCATGGCAAAAATCTGTGGAAAACATGCTAAATGTTCTGTCGCTGGCTGCATAGACGAGCACAAATCATTATTTAGAGTCCCAGCCTCAGAGGAGACGAGAGAAGTGGAATTATTTTATTTGAAGTGGAAATCCCGGAAGGGGGTGGGGTGCGCGCAGTAAATCATTATCATTTAAAGAGACATACATCAAAACGGGTTGGGTTTCAGCACAAAAAGCTTCAAATTAAAAAAAGGGTGTTGTTTGCAAAGCCATTGAGTGTTTTTAAAGGGTCATGAAACTCTCCGTTTCAGCACAAAAAGCTTCAAATTAACCAGTTTTCTCCAGCAGTTCAGTTATCGGATGCTAACATTGTCTTCTATGATGTGCAACACACACACCTCTTCTAAAATCTCAGAAAAAGTAGTCTGGGGTTTCATGACCCTTTAAGTATAATATGTTACAGATATTTCATGAAGACGCTGATAAATCATGCATACTTGTGAAAAATCAAAATGTTCATCCGATGAGCCCTTTAAACATGTAAATGCTTGAATCAGACTGTTTTATCAATTGTATTTCTAAATATCATCCACACAGGCGCAGTGCCGTTAACATACATTTTACGTAATATGAATGTGCAGGTTTTTTTGTTTTTAAATTTTAGGAATTACATAGTGGAGGAGATGAAATATGTATTAAATATGATCTAAAACAAGTTCTTTTTAGATGCATCTTGGCAAAAACCGTAATTATACTCAGTGGAGTTTTGTTCTGCACATGGAAGCGAGCGAGTGATGAAAATCAGTCCATGTTAACTGATCTGGTACTGAGTATTTGTGTTATTCTTAGGTGTGCTAGCATGGATGAAAGCAGTGTTATTTGTTCTGTGTGAGCAGGTGAACCCAGAGCTGACGCAGCATTTTGAGGAGAAGGGCTTCCGTTTTGTGGGTCAGGACGTGGAGGGGGAGAGAATGGAGGTCATCGAGCTGGACGGTACGCCAGAGGAAACTCACATACAAGATTCTTCCATTCACCACTCTGAAACATTTATATGTGCTGATATGAGAATAGTGTCCACTCTCATTGACATTGTTTATTATAATACAACCAGTTATTTTGTGCACAAGAATACTGTAAAGGCCTTGATGTACTTCAAACGAAATCGAAGAACGAACTGATATGATGTCATTTAGAACAAAATCAGGCCAAAACTAAGTTTGTTTTGAGTTAGTTTCTGCAGTTCGAAACAGCTGACCAAAGCAAACTTTCTGGGGGAGTTCGTTTGGCTCCTAAACACCTTTGAGCTTCCATTGGTCCGTGACGGTGACGCAATCGGTGGGTGTGTTCTGAACCTCCACCTTCTCTGATGTGCGTTTTTCTTCCCCGGTTCGTTTCTCATTCAATGGAGGTCAGGCAAGAGAGAACAACATCTCCTATCACTAGCAACATAAATACAGTGTGTTGAAACGCTGCGCTGGCTCAGATATACCCACATCTGTACGATCGCTTGGGGAGAGACTTTAAAGATTCAGAGAAAGCATTTAATTGCTAGAGAGAAATAGCTATGAAGCTTGGTGTCGACGACCCGGAGTTATGCCAAAAGTGGCGTAGAGAAACATCTGAGACAAGAGAATAACAAAAATGAAAGGAAAAAGTAAAGATAAAAGGTAGTAAGTACCAAATACATGTTTCAAATACGTTACACCATACTGCTGCTGTTGTTCTTTCAATAAAGCGAATTTAAGGGTATACAATAAATGAAAAGCCAAACAAACTTACAATAATAAACCTTTTTTTATCAAAAGTAAATCATGACACCACTAAATATAAAAAGATGTAAAAAAATATGACTCCAATATTTTTTTCCACATCATGCTAAAGTTTTCAGACTATGGGACATTCACAGTTCCCATAAAGGACTGATTATGGTTCTTTTGTATTACAAACATTATACTTGACTCTGAACTACTGCTAATTATTATTCTTTTGTCTATAATATCCTGACCATTGGTGCCCGTCTCACACCTGGATTGCCTACTCTTCATCATTGTGTTTAGGGCATACGCGTGAGCGTCACGACGCATGTTCACATCTACACCTGCCTCCAGCAGCGCGGGGGTGTCAGAATGTTTGAGAACAGTATACCGTCGCTCAGCCTTTTCGAACTTCTTTTTGCCCCCAAACGAAGAACGAAACCAAAGTATGGCTTGTTTTTAAGAGAGCTGTAAAGTGAAGTCACCTTTATTTATATAGCACTTTAGACAATACAGCTTGTCAAAGCAGCTTTAGCAGAATAATGTTTCAGTGACGCAGACAGTTCAGTTCAGCTGTAAAGCAGCTCTAGAATGAGGACAGTAGTGATGAAGTCTTTTCATTGTTGATGATTGAAATATCAGTTTGATATTCAATTGACGATCAGTTTTGTTTTGTTGCAGATCACCCGTATTTTGTTGGTGTCCAGTATCACCCAGAATTCACATCCAGACCCATAAAGCCGTCTCCGCCGTACTTGGGCCTGTTGTTGGCCGCTGCAGGGAGGCTTCCGGGTTATCTTCAGAAAGGCTGTCGGCTTTCACCACGGTATGGACTGATGTTCCCTGAGCAGTAACATTTCTCTCAGCCAATCATATCAAGATATTCGGCACAATAAACACTTTTCTGTTTCTGGAAAATAAGAGCCTTAAGACAAAATCTCTTCAACTTGCATGACTCCAAGTGAAAGTGGTTTTCTGTTGACAGAGAAACATACAGTGACGGGAGCGGCAGCAGTTCTCCAGACTCGGAGATCGCAGACTTGAAACTACACTCACTTGCTCAGGAATAAATCAGTTAATGGTATAGGGCAGCGTGGGACTATTTATATAGTTTTGTTTTCAGGGCCTGCTTTCTAAAAAGGATGTGCTCTGTAATGCAGTTTTAAATGGTCCAGCTTCAGTGAAAACAGGATTTGACAGACTGGTAGCTTAATTTAGTCCAAATAGTTTTGAATTGTATATTGCATGTGATTTGCCAATTAAATCAGTGGAAGTGAGGCGTAAACTTGCTCGGGACAACTGCTTAAGGTTTTTTTTTTTGGTAAGATTTGTTCCTATGAATTATCTTGATATTAGATTTGTTCCCCATGTGTATCTTTTAAGCTGACAGTTGTCATTTTTGGAAAATGTAAAGTCAAGTGTACAAAGAACGACAATTTTCTTGGAGTCAAGGATTGTCCCAAGAGGGTTTATTCAGAAATAGTCAGCTCTACAGAAGAATGACTAAATATTAAAACATTTTAATAAGCATATATTAAAAAAAAAAAAAAAAAAAAACTAGAAACAAGTAACATTTATTTAAAGAGTTAAAAACACAAAGTCAGAAATGTTAGACCTAGCCACACTTTATTAGGATTTTTTTGCACGACTCCAACTTCTACTTGCTTGGCAGGAGCCACTGGAAACCTTAAAAAAAAAAAAAAAAAAAAAAAAAAGACACCATGAGCCACAACAGACAGCACAGACACTGCCTCAAACTGACAAACACTGATCTCAGTCCCATATCCGCAAGTTTCATCCAGCAGTCACCATCAGAAATCTGTCATCCTTGATCAGGAGTCACTATATTATATTGAGAGCGGACAGCATCATACCTGCACTTGCTCCAGCCGTCCCACAGGCCATCAGCACCTGTAAGACAACTACTATTAATAGAGGGCACAGAAATAAAGTCATCATGCTAGAGCAGTGCTGAGTGTTGGACAGTCGAGTGACCGACGCAGTCACCGGCAGACCGGCCGGTCAAAGTCTGCCCATTGATTTAGCACGCTGTTGGAGAACCTGGGACACGCTGAAGAGCACAGATTCTCAGGAAACGTGCAAAAGAACACCAAAGATGCTGAGCTTACCAGTGCACTGAGCCACAGCGACGGCGTCTCCTCACCGGCAGCACTGCGCCATCTGATGGAGAAGAACATACAGCATTAACGTCAAGTGACTAACAGAACACCACTAACACTGAGAAGATAGGTTTGGCTCAGGAGCGTTTATTTGATGGTCATAATAGAGCAGTTCTCTCAGAGAGGGCAAGTTTGTCATCACAGCCAGCACTGACACAGAAAACCCAAAACAGAAACCAACCTGTTACAGAAGGCTCCCTCGGACCGCCTCAGGGAGTATTTTGATGACGGGACATGTTCATATTCAACTCTTCTTGCATCATGTGACCTGCATGAAGGGGACACGGTTAGGGCAGAGCTACTTCTGGTAAGACATCCGTGAAAACAGGTTTCGGTTGTCCTTTTCCTTAATGTTGCTGGGACAGCTACAGGTGAACTGTACAGCGACCGTCGGTAAAAGTGTTGCTATCGGCTCCTATTTGACCGAACCCGTTATAGAGGAACAGGAACGACTTCACTCAGGGCCTTGAACAGCGACTGCAGACTCTCCATTATAACTTCACATGAAAACAAATGTGCCATCACTTAAAATTATAAATAAAACAGTCTCCACATAACTGTGTTGCGTTTAACATTATTTCAGTCAACTTAAGTTTATTAAGTAAGGTTGATTCAATGCCATTTATTGGAATTTGGTTAACATTAAATTTTAAAGGTCATTGCACTTAGTTTTGGATGAAACTAAAACAAATTAAAACAAGTTATCCAGTTTAATTGATTAGTTTACTTAGTGATTTGTGTTCAAGAACAATTTTCAAATGGTGGGTAGCACCAACATTAAGGTGCATTAATCAGAGAAATTTCCACAATCTTTTCTTGGTAAAGATTTGTTGTTAGGCACTAGCCAAATTGGTTTTGTTACATGGCCAAAAGAGCTTTTTTTTTATAAATTAAAACTATATTGGGATTTACATGGTGGGTAGCACCAACATAAAAAAACACTAACAAACTACAAATCAATATTTTCTACAAAAAAAAAAGAAATAAATAAATAAACACTCCACACAACACACTTTGTTGGGCATTAGCACTAAAATCACAACACACTTTGTTGGGCATTAGCTCTAAAATGGGTTTGTTACATCCATGGAATGCCCAAAGTAGATTATTTTTATTTATATTTTTATATATAAAAAAAAAAAAAAAAAAGATTCCAACATTTACTCCCCATACAGCCCTGTGCAAAGCATGATGGTTGGCGGAAACCTGTTCCTAGTTACACTATTAACTTAAGATGGGAGTACATAAACGGATTTTAAAGTAAGGTGGTTAAAGAAACTGTTGATTATCTTCATTTATACTCAAGTAAAATGAACAAGCACCAAATGTTATTTTTGACCTACTTAAGTGGAAGCGTTCTTTCAAGATGAAAATATTGAATTGGTCCAAAACGCAGCCGTTTCAATGGTGTTAAATGAAAATGAACTTTAACTGCACAGTATCCTGAAGTAATTTGAGTGTATTGATATTGACCAGCACGAGCCGAATAACAGTCAGCGGCTCAAGAAAGCACATGTTTGTATCTATACAGCAGCTGTATACAGAGTTAAAGTTGAATCAGTACCTCTCCAGTAAAGACTGCGGCGCAACCTCGCGCTGAGCCGAGACTCGTTTCCACAGACACCTGGAAGAACAGACACAGAAGTGAGCCTAACACAGATGCAGAACGAGTAATATAGTGTAAATATATAATTCACAAGTGACTACATGTGCTGCAAACTGAAGCCTAAAATGGCGCCGCTTTGGAAACTCTCTGCAAGCTAAGATGCATTAAATAAAACAAAGAAGCTGCTTCCAGAAGCTTTATAAAAGCCTACAGATTAATTAAAATAAAACTTAAAAAAAAAAAAAACTATTAATTTGAGGCCGACCGCGCTTGTTACACACTACATCCCGACTACTATTAATCTTCATATTAAAAGCATCCTGCGCTAAACGCCAGTAATTCACAGCCGACCCAGTGGAGTAACATCCAAAGAAACTGCCTACGAGACCTAGCTGTTAAAATAAAACTCACAGTCTTCGATGTTTAAGGATTGAACGAGACTCACCTCCATCCTCTGAGAGAGCGGGTCGAAGGAGGAAGACGAGCACGTGACGCGTTCTTTTATACAGCGAGACGGAACCCTGATTGGTGAACGGGCTCATCGCTGATTGGTCGACTGAGTTGGCTTAGTCGCAACGCTTGATGGGATATGTAGTTCTGATTGTGAGATTGTAGTTCTGGGATTTTTCGGACATCTGTGATATGTATTTGGTTATATCTGACAACTCTAATTCATTTACCCGCCCCCCATTGTGAAATATTTAAATATTTATAAGCATTTCTAATGAAAAATACATGTAAATGATGTCATTTGACTTGAACTCATAACGGGAGAATTCCTGTGGATTAGTGGGATACTGGTCAGCTGATTACGATAACCCCATTAAGCGCTTAATCTCCTTTTTAAAACTGCATGGTATTTACAAGCATATTCTGAGTCCGGGGTTTGTTAAGTTATGCTGAAGCCCCCGACAGCCTCAATAATGACACCTATTTCAGCACCACGGACAGATCCAGCACAGACTCCGCTTGGACCGAGCCATGATGCCAGTCTAATAATCTTCAGAATCCACAAAAACATATTTAAAACCATATATACATCAGTTACACAATGTGGTCTAATAGTTTGGCTCATGCAACAGCTATAATGCGAGGCAACTATATCACGCAGCGCGGCTCCAGTAGTGGGACCTTCTGTTATGACAGTTTAACCCTTGTGTGTCAATTTAAAAAAAGAGTTACACGAAGGGAAAATGTCTATCAAAAAAATCATTCCTGATCACTGCCAAAAATTCAAGTGTCAGGATTGTAACTCTTCAAACTCGCATGACAAATGAAAACAACATGAGTTCAGATCAGCTCCGAATATCAAACACCAATCTCGATGTAATCACAGACTGAAACTGAAGGCTGCAATACATTACTTTTGGAGAAGTTGACGCTTTTTGCTGAAAATCAGAGCCCATCTGCAGATTTGAGTTGACAGATTTCATAGAAAATCGCTGATGGTCACAGACTCCGATTTTTAAGCTGCAGACTTTTAAGTCGTGTAGTGTATTCCAGCCTTAAAAAATCGGAGTCTGTGACCATCATACATTACGCAGAATCTGTCAACTCAAATCTGCAGACTCTCTGACTTTCGGCAACTATGGCATCAACTTCTCCAGACTGTAAATCGGGGCAAAAAATGGTGTGGTGTATTCCAGCTTTAAGTCAATGATTAACATACCATTCACACTCAAACCAGATTCAGATCAAATATACATACATACACATAGGGCTATAGGCCTACACACACACACACACATAGGGGTTGCACTGACTAATCGACTAGTCACTTCATTGCTCTGCCATGATGCTTTAGGCTTGACGTCGACTACTCGCTGGTCCTATAGAGGGCGCAACAGGATAAGAAATCTTTAAAGGACATTTACGCTCCGTTTCTGAAAAGTAAGAATGAAAAATAAATGCATGCTCTGAAAGTGCTCCACAAGGGTGTGATTATATCACTGGATGCTCGAAATTGAATGAGAGAATGCACGTTTTAAACAGCTTATTGTACAGAATCATTAAGCACGAAAATGTATTGTTCTGTTCTGTGATTTCTCAATAAAATAGCTTAAAAAACTGAAAAGTTCAAGCATATATTTCTTAATAACTGAATCCCACGGCTTCACTAGTAGAGAGACGCTGCCATGTAGAATTAATTCACACACGCAATCGCTCTCAGTAATGCGTCCATATGAATGTAATCTTTACTGTGCTACTTTGTCTGTATCTGATTTAGAACGAGCAGAAATCTGTGAGAAATATAACGACCCCGAGACAAAAGAACTGATAAAAATGAGCTGTTATAGGAACAATAGCCACGTGGGCAGCGCTGTGTCATATGCCACAGCTGTGCACAAGATGTTTGAGTCTCAGCTCCAGAATTAGTTGTTCATTAATGACGTCATCAGTTTCAGAATTTCAATTTCGAATTTCTTTAAAAAAATCAGAAGTCGTTCAACCCCTAATATATATATATATATATATATATATATATATATATATATATAATAATAAACACACACACACACACACACATGATTCTATAGCCATACCAACGCACCCACATATGGATAATAATAATAATAATAAAACAAGGGTTTTTAATAAGAAACGATTTTTTTTAGCATTGCTGTTTTATACGAGCAATAACCCGAGAGGTCTATTGCTTAACATGGACTTTACCCCATTAACCCGCTTCACGCACTGTTTACTAGTACTAAAATCCTTGTATTTCACTGTTTCTTGTGGCTTATTTCTTTATACGTATACATATTTATAAATATTACATAAACCCACAAACGCTCATGTAGACCTGCTCGCATAACCTACAACAGGAACAGCATTATATAACGACAATACGCTTATTTTGCTTCCTCCAGATCTCGAGCGAAGGTAATTCAGTCCGTTTGTTGTAGTTACACATTAGTTGGACTCGAGATGTGAGAATGAGCGCATCACATGACTGCAGCACCTCCACCTCTCCTCTCCTCCTCTCCTCTCCTCTCCTCTCCTCTCCTCTCCTCTCCTCCTCTCCTCCTCTCACACTCCGGCGCTCCTGCTTTGTCTCTGAGCCTGTGGCTGGAGCTCTCCACTCGCCATGCCATGGATACTTTATGGCAATACCAGTTCAGGATCATTTTACTGGGGGACTCGACGGTGGGCAAATCATCTTTGCTCAAGAGGTTCACGGATGGCGTCTACAGCGATGTCGCGGACCCGACGGTCGGGGTGGATTTCTACGCCCGCTCACTGGACATCGAGCCCGGGGTTAAAATCAAGCTACAGCTATGGGACACAGCGGGACAAGAGAGATTCAGGTTAGTCTTGTGTTATTATGTTCTCTGTGCACAGAGCTACGGATTGAATGTGTGCACCCTTTTATGATTTCATCATATTTTGGGATGTAATCGGTTGAGTAATATTGTGTAGAGAATGGTTATTTATCCCTTTATATCAGTATTTTTACTGTAGTATATGGTCATCTTCTTTACGTTCATGTCTGTTCTGTCGTTGGGTTCCGTGTAGTACCGTTCAGGAAGGCGTTCACAGGCCTCGCGGCTGTTTCTGAATGAGTTAAACGGGCGCATCTCATTGATTTGTTCCAGCATCATATGCCTCACCTGTTTGGATTCAGTGATGAGCATGTGTTTGGTTTAGTTTTGTCACTGGGCTCAGATCCTGCTGTCTCTGATCTGTTTGCCCTATATTTCGAAGCACTGCTCGCCTTCTGAAACAAACCTGCTTTAAAGAACCGTTCATCAATTAAAAATCAACCAGCAGAAAGGCCTTTCTTGTTTTAATATCCTGAATGATCAGATGCATCACACTGCACATACAATATGATAGAATGCTGCATGCACAGTTAAAATGGACACACAGTTCTCTGCTCAGCATTTTGTTTCAGGAGTATGATCTATTAGGATTTAGTGTATAATTAAACTTAATTTCAGTAAGGATGGTTTATGGATTAGGCCAATGGGGTCAGTGCTTCTGACTTGTTCGTCAAACGCATAGATGGACACACTGCTTAAATGTGTGCCAGTGCTATTGTCACACAGTGAAATAAACAGGAATAAGTAATGCATTCATTTCTAGCCTCCTGAACACAGTTAATCTCGTAAATGCAACTATCATATGAATTAGCCTACATGATTTTTCATTTTTGAAATGTAATTTCTTGTTATTATAATAAAAAAAATTAGGACTAAAGTGGCAAACATCTCCCAAAATCATCCTTCAATTTAACTGCACTGAGGTGGCCACTAGACTCCATGAATTAAATACAATTGGAGCCTCAGTGTTTTCTGGTTTCAGGTTAAATATGCAAAGTAACAAAATGGGTATTGAACGAATATTGAACGAACGAATCTCATTCGTACATTTTCCTACGAAATTTCTATGCCTCATTAGGTGTAGGGGTGGAGATTCATGCTTTTGTTTTTCTAAAAACCATGTTTACGTATGAATTGTACAAAATCACCACCTCCTAAAATTAAATCATAAGATTGGGTTGCACATTTCTGCTTTTAAATCCACCAACAATTGGTCTTATATTCTTATGTGATTTATATTCATTGCAACCTTGATTGTTGCTTCTTTTTTTAAGAGTTGAAATAATTTTCTGTTGTTATCAAAACATTATGCCACAAATTCTGTCAATTGAGATTAACTTGTATGGAACCCAGAATATTCTTTCAGCTGCAAGTATCTAAGAATCTCTGGATGTGATTTGGTCTTGAAAGTCTTGAAAATCTGGTCTTCTTCATCCCGTCAGGTCCATCACCACTTCCTACTATCGCAACTCGGTGGGCGGCCTCTTAGTCTTTGACCTGACGAACAGGAAGACCTTCGATCACGTGCGGGAATGGCACCGAGAGGTCAGAGAGCACATCCTGCCTCATCACATGGTCTACATCCTAATCGGCCACAAGAGCGACCTGAAGCGCGACCGCAAGGTGACACGGGATGAGGCGGAGCAGCTGGCGGCCGAACTCGGCATCCGCTACGTGGAGACTTCGGCCAAGTGCAACAGCAACGTGGAGCGTGCTTTTGAGCTGCTCACACGGGACATCTATGAGCTGATGAAGATGGGTGAGATCTCCACGCGTGACGGCTGGGACGGGGTCAAGAGCGGCCTCACCGCTAAGGTTCTGTACCCCGCCGAGGAGGCGGACCGAGAAAAGAGCTGCAACTGCTGACTCCCACGATCCACCTGCAATCGCTCACCTGTGTATCAGTCGGTCGTCGCTCACCTCGGCTTTCACTAACATGTTGCATCATGGGCAGTGCCTCAGGCCTGGACCACCTCACTTACCTTGTTGTTGCTGTCTGAGGTTAATGGCACAAGCCACTCAAAGGTGTAGTATATTTGGGCTTGAGTGGACAGGCCCTGCTTCATATTGTTGGAGATCACACACACGTTGTGAAGTTTGCAGCAATCTTGTGGATAGCGTCCGGATAAACGTTTTTAGAGTGTAGTTGTACTTCACATCCTCTAGAGCTAATATGGTTTATTTGGCTTGTTCCTTTCCGTTTAACCAGGGTACAGTTAACATTTAGAGAGAACATCTAGTGATTGCAATCTTATCTACAGTTAAAGACTTTAAAGACCCCATAAAATGGCTTGACTATATGGTTTTCTTTCCTGTGTTGACATTGCTTATTCAAACAGGAAGTCAAGAAAAAATAATCTGACAGCCTTTAGTTTAGGTCAGTGCCATGATCCATGATTTGCTTCTTCCGATTGGCAGTCAGTAGCAGGTGGTTTTAGGAGAAGGGCATTTGAGAGCATGACATTTTCTGTTTTCCCAGTAGCAAAATACTGTAAAATGTGTTATAGGTTTTTAGGAGTACACACATAAATGCCATGTATATCCATAAAAGAAACAGACTGAAAGCCACAAAACTCCAACTTTGATTTTCTGAGTGAGTTTTTAAGAAGAATATGAGGAAAGGAACAAGACACCATTTTCAACTAAAAACTGAACCCTTTTATGTGTTTTGGCCGTTAATTTAAATGTCAGCGACTTCAAAGTATACGTTTTTGGAAACTTTGTTTAATCTATAAAAAATAAAATGCAAACTTGTGAAAACGGGGACGTTATGCACATGCATATTACATAAGCATGTATGAGTTTCTTTACAACGTGCCATCACGGACATGCATAAAACAGTGTTTTTAGTCGTTTTTGTGGATCCGTGTCATCGGGGATCGTTTTTTACAACCTTCTCAACTGTACACCAAACTTTTCAAAAATGCAAAGGAAAAACTCTTCTGTTAAGTGGTAGATCGTTGTGGTGTTAACATACCCTAAACCTCCTCTCTGATTGATCGCTGGGACTGCAAAGGTGATTTTGCACATTATTCAGCAATCCTATGGAAGGCCAGAAGGGCCAAAAACACATTAATTTTAACTCGTCAACAACATTAGATATGTGTCGTTTACGCGTGAAAAATCAGTGCGTTAAATACGTGTTTTCAACGTGTTAAATACAAGTTAAATACACGTTAAAAATCAGTTTGAACGGGTCAGTGTCATTGGTTCCTGAGGACTTGGGTCAAACCACTTCTGTGAGCTTAGGGGGGTGTACCATTCATAGACTAGGCAACCACCATTTAACATGCTATAGATCCGCATATTCAGCCTAATTATCTTTTCTTCTTCTTTTTTTGTACAGCTTGTAGAAATAATATATTTAAATTGCAGTTTTATGAAAAATTTGATAAAAATAAAATCGCTTTGTTTTTCTCCACTCATGCGTTTTTGTAAATAAACATTAGTGGACATTCTAGCTTTAACAGTGATCAAACTTAAGTTAGCATCAAAGCATTAATATTTGCATGGGGAAATCAGTTACAGTGGAGGTAAGCAATCAATGCAGGTTTAAGATAGACCATTGCAATCGATATATGTCTTTGGAAAACAATCAATATCTTTGAAATCAACAGCTTTTATTGTGCTTACATTTACAGCTATCGCCAGCTGGTGGCACTTATTGAAACCTCTTTTTGTTCAGCGATTCTGCACTTTTTGTTCAGTGATTATGCACTCATCAGATAAACAGTAATTAGGTACATGTGATATTATAAGACATAAGTATTTAAGACTTTCAGGATTAGAATGAGAGCTTGTACTTGGGTCAGGATAACAGACGTATTCTACTGCTACCACCATTAAAGTTCCTCCTATTTTCTTTGTTAATGAATGTAATTATTTTTGATCAACTCTTAACGAGCACTAAGCAGTCCCTCTAAACCAAACTGTACTGTGAGCGCCCCCCCCCCAACAATATTACTAATCATACTTTTTAATCTACTGCCTTGAACAACAAAAATAGGATATCATTTGAAAGCTTAGAGTCTGAGCTTTACAGTGCATGTAGCATTTTCATGTAATGCTTAAATATTTACACTAAGTGCAAATTGCAATGGATTCTATTTACACTAAGTGAAAATAGCAGGATTTTCTGCTATTTATACTACTTATTGCAAATAGTGGCAATTATCTCCACCTCATTATTATAGTACATTATAAAACAGTATGCAGTAATAATGTATTGAGTGTAAATTCTAATTTTAATTCAAATTATTAAATGGATGCCACCTTATTGGGATAATAAATCCCTCCCTACACCTTCCCTAGCCCTACCCGACTTTATTTTCAACTTTTTGATTATTTCCTTAATTTTTATTAAAAAATAAATGCCTTTCCTATGTGATATGAGATTTGAAAAGGAGGGAAAAATTTTTCAGCAAAAGGCGGATGCGAACTCGAGTCGATTGCGTCAAAAACACTACTCAACACGCTTTACCATCTACGCCACTGAAGCTGACATCTAACAGCGTTTTTTTTTATAGTGTTGACTAGCCCTTTAACACGTTTGTAGGTGGAGCTAGTGTAAATGGCCTCTGTCAACAAGGCGGCCTATTTGCACTTAGTGTAAATAGACTCTCCGTATATTATTTCTATAGACTATACAAAAAAAAAAAAAAAGAAAAAGAAAAGAAAAAATCTATGAATGGTACACCCCTCTAAGCTCACAGAAGTGGTTTGACCCAAGTCCTCAGCAGCCAATGACACTGACCCATTCAAACTGATTTTTAACGCATACATGTATTTCACGTGTATTTAACACGTTGAATATACATATTTAATGCGCTAAGTTTTCACACGTAAACGACACGTGTTGTTTACGCATGAAATACGCGTGTTTAACACATTGTTGACGTGTTAAAATTCACGTGTTTTTGGTCCTTCTGGGCTTCCATACAATCCATTAATACTGAATACCATTTTGTTTGTTACAGCCCAAATTCAGCAAACATTATTATGTGCACAGAGGCAAAATATTGTAATAATTTGAGAAATAACCATGAATGCAACCTATTATAAAATGCCACCTTGCCCATGGTTGAGTAATATTTTGACGTGTATTATGCATCCTCTAAAAGTTTACATATCTTATATGCTCTGTTCTAAAATCTAGTAATCTGCCAACCTAGACAGCATAATAGTGCATTGACAACCAATCAGAATTGATCGACACAGACTCGACTAGTGTGTGAGCATTTAAAGTGGCAGATGACAGATCTACAGTGTGTGCTTATATTAAACAGAACATTATTGTGCATTGGTGTGGATGCTATTACACAGTTATCATTGTACTTTTTGTTCTTGGTGTGTAAGAGCCATATCTACATACCAAAATATCATAGAAACTTGCAAGTGGGCATAGCTAAAATGCTAAAATGACCACATATAGTAGCATTACTCATGACAACTGCCCACAAGCACCACTAAAATGTTAGTTTCTTGTATCTAGGTTGAGCTCACTAACACCAGGATGGTGTCTCAGGCACTGGTTGTAAATGATGCCAGTAGTCTCTGCGTAACCCAGAACATGTGCTGCTTCAGAGTCAAGCCAAGTCACCTTTATTTATATGGCATTTTATGCAATACAGATTGTGTCAAACAGCTTTACAGTGTTAAACAGGACAAACGTGTGCTGATAATGCAAGAGGACAATAGAAAACAGTCAGTTCATTGTTGATTCAGTGATGCCATCATCCAGATCAGTTCAGTTCTCTTCCAATAGTGTCTGTGCAGTCAAGTCAACAACGTTGCCAGAAATTGTGTCCCCAACTAAACAAGCCAAAGGCTACAGAGGATATACTCCTCATCTCACCAGCACGTCAGTAGGACTTCAGTGATGCTTGCTGTAAAGAGGTTTTGCAGGCAGCATAGCTGAGAGTCTTAGTTCCATCATGTGCTGCTGGCTTTGCTGGGTGTGTTTGTGCCTAAATTTCTGTATGGCTAAATGCATTGTAAATAGCAGCAGAACACAATGTACTTAAACGTCAGGTGAGGCTTTGGTGGAAGTTATAGGTTTGTGTGGCTTAACCGCAGGTCAACATAATGTCTCCTTTCCTACTACACATACTCTAATTCAGAGCCAGTATGATCATATTCATACGGCAGACTTCTCCTCACAATGTGCTTCTTTTGATCCATGTGCTGTAGGACAATCAGGTTTCCTCCCTCATTTTCATTGCTATATTGTGCAGATGAAAAACCATCCAATAAATATGAATGAGGCTGCAGAAAACTGGCTGTGAATTGAAAATAACTCCAACTTCTCGTCCAACACTAGAACTTACGAGACACAGGGTCTGTTTGTACATTATTTATTTATTTTTTTCTTAATAAAGTGTAGTAATTCATGCTGTAACATAACTGCTTTAGTTGAGACATGACAATTACAGAAGGAAAATCAGACCATGAATACAAAGAGAACACTTTGTGGACAAAATACTGACCAATCGGCTATATGTGAGCAATTTTAATCAAGTTGGGAGCTGTGGATAAATAGTTTACAGGGATTAGGAATAAATGAGAATGAGAAAGCAGTGTGTGTGTAAATATTCAAATAAAGGAGTGAACGGACTGAAATATGTGACCACACTGCTGTGTTATGATCACTGAATGGTTTTGCACAATTTGACTAGTTGCTATGGTAACTGCATTAATAAAATACTTACTCATGGCTTATTTAACTGCACATTGCTTCTGGAGCACTAGTTCACAGATGAGTGCATTTTATTTAAAAAAAGAAATGTATATTCCCCCTAAATCGTTCAAATGGTGGTGCCAAATATTAGCGCCCCCTGGGGGTCAGTAGAGAACAGCTCCATGACCCCATTTTAAGAAAATTGGTTGCAGGGAAATAAATCAAATAGCTAGTGTAAATGAAGTATGTTTATTGTGTATTATAGATAGAGAATATAACATTTCATTATAACAGCAGGGCTTTCATTAGTCACTCACTCTTCATTCTAGTCATACAAATTTTTTTTTTTTTTTTTTTTAAGGATTCATCTCTGGTGCGGATGAGCAGAGTGAAATGTATTGCACATTTTAAATGATAAATCAACTGTAATGAATGCTGAAGCCAGTGCTGATGTACATCAAGATCTGGGCATTGTAAACTGTCAATATGTGTATTGCATTGTGATTTGGTTAATGTCATATAAGATTCATTATGTTTAAATAAAATTAGAATTAAGATTTGTGTTCTCATAATCTATTCCAGTATGCTGTGTGTGTGTTACTCTGGTTTCAGACACCAATACAAACAACTGAGAGCACTATATAATGCCGGGTTCGTCGGATCGCTGCTGTTCTCACACTACATGACTGTCTGGGCCCCTGGGTAGCATCTAGTGTCTGTTGTGAGTACACTACATGATGGATCAGCAGCAGGGGATCACACATTACACAGTAACCTGCAAAAAAGCTTGCATGCTGTACACTGATTTGCAGTGAAAAATACAAGATAAAAAAGAAGATTATGAAGGAGAGAATGGTTGCTTGCAGAGGCCAGTTACTTGATTAGGGATGGGCGTATCGATCCGAAGTATCGATATATCGATGCTGACTAAAAGTATCGATACTCAAAAAAAAAAAAAAAAAAAATATCGATAATAAGGTGTGTTTTATTTACCAGTGATTTTGTTTATTTAACAATATATATATACACTCTGACAGTGCATACAGAGCGGCGTTTCCCAAAAGTTTCAGAAGAAAGCATTAAATCTTTTAGGAATGGCAGCCCTGCACAATGCTTATCAGGGGACAGAAAAAAATCAAAAACATATATGTTTGAGTTATTTCACAATTAACAATTTGAAATTGTAGCCTGCATAGTTTGTGCAATTACATTTTTTAAAATTGAAAGTTGAAAGATGATATTGATCATGCTCTATTCTGTTATTTCAATAGAAATCACACACTGTTGGAATAAAAAGGTTGCATTTTATGCATGCAACAGCCTGTCACTGAAGTCCCTTGTGAAAATGAACCATGGTTTTATTAAAGTGACTATAGTTCAGCTGATTTGAATCATGTGAAAACCAAAAACATGAAACATGTGTAAACAAAAATATAACCTAATAAGTTAAGTATTACACATTTTAGGTAATCAGACTACTTTTTGGTTATTTTTAGATTAGCCTACTTGAACTTACTCGTTTATCTTATTGATTTAAATAGGATAGTCTTGTACCTTTTTATGCTTTTTATGACGCTATTTGAGCAAAAGAAATAACATTTACGACACAGTTGTTATCAGATTGCTTTGGTGATTTTATATATATGACATTTAATCGCAAGTCTAGTGAACAGTTTGGTAGAATTTGATGTTTTCCCATTCAAAGAGATAGAAGTTTCAAAGATGCTCGCCGATCACACGACTTGACTTATGCTTTGACTCCATGAGGCTCGTGAAGGAACTGCAGTGGGTTCGCAAGTTTAATGAAAAGCTAATAATTAAATAAAAAAATGTCAAATTGAAATGAATCATTTTAATATAACAACAACGATAATAATTATTATTATTTGTTTACCTGTATGTGTGACCATTAACCAACATGAGAGAATCGTGAGCATGCAAATGTGTTATATCTGCAAACATATTATGGTATTTTTATGCTTTAGTAGAATCAAATTCTTACATACAGCATACAGCTACATACATATTTACATACATACATACTATATACAGCTGCGGGTGTGTGTTCACTGCTGAGTGTGTGCACATTGGATGGGTTAAATGCAGAGCACGAATTCTGAGTATGGACGAATTCACGTCACTTTCACTTTTTCACTTTTTTTTTCTTAATACTGTACCCTGTTCGGGTCGTCACCGCTGCGGAGTAACACATACCTGCGCTGTTCATTAACCGCTAGAGCGCCAAAATGTACTTAATTATTAACTTATTACCTTAAAATCTCAGGGGTACGAGAAGGGTCTGTCTGCAACTGCAAGACAGGGGCGGTAAAAGTGGGCGTAACTTCCGAAAGAGGCGTAACTTGAAGTTGTCCAAATCACACAGAACCACGCGAGATGTCAAAACGAGATTTTGTCCGGCTGCGTTCGAAACCGCATACCCTTTAATTAGGCACTTAATTTCAATAAGAACTAATTTAAAGAGCGATAAAAGAGTACATACTCTACACCCTGAAATGCGTATTTGTGTATGAAGCATTAATGCGGATATCATCATCCGCTATGTTGATCATGTGACCTACAAAGTTAAAATGCGCGTAAAAACTTAAAAGATATGAGTGACAGGTTTAATAAATGTATTTGTATCTTGACAATGAAGATTGTAGCATAGCCATTACTGCAATTTAAGTTTTTATATTTTTAAGAATATTTTTTCAATTATTTTATGCGAATTTTTTTTCTTGTATAGTTCGGGACTATGATGAACACGTTAAATTTTTATTTACTTTTTATGCCGTTATCGGTTATTGTTAGTACAACCCTCTTACCATGATCTTTTACACCGTTTGGCGAAATAATATAAAAAAGAGGGTCAGGTGCACTACCACCTCACAGCATCACTAACTCATGTCCAGTACAGTTTTCTCTCAGCGACAATTCTGCACAAACGAAACGGTCGACAGCTGCTCGAAGATCTTGCCTTTGGAGAAGATTGTTAGATTTTATACTCTAAAAATGTACTACTCAAAAATTAGCATTGACCCCAGAGAATGAATTCGCAGAACACATGTGAATCCACCACATTTGGAAGGCTATTTTTCTGTCGGCTGTGCGAGAACATACCCCACAGTGGGGTATAAGTTGTACCCCTGGGGCGCAAGAGCCCCCCAAAGTATAAATGTTGCCCCATAGACATACTATGGTGAGAGATCGCCCATGAAACAATGTGTGTTTTCCTACTATGGGTTCCACACATTTTGCATTGAAATAACTCTGGATCACAATGTCATACGGGGATGTCGAGAGCATGGGGGTGGTCGGCTCTCATTGAAGAACACATCAGGCAACCAATCAGTCTGTCAGGATCATTGGGAAGCAGTTAAGCCACGCCCTAGCAACCATTTAGGGCCCCTTAGCATCAAGCTCCTTAGACTTCCATTGAAAACGATGAAATTTATATCTTTGGATAGAAGTGTCATAGAAACATGAGGGTGGGCTCGTTTGACTCGGGGCAGCAAACAACCAGAATCAAAACACCTTCAAGATGTGCAGTGGACTTCATAGCCACGCCCCTAGCAACCATTTAGAGCACCCTAGCAACCCAAAGCAAATAGGGATATCTTCAAATCTAAATGTCATAAAGCCATAAGGGTTGGTTTCTACTCATTCATACTGGCAAGCAGCCTTTGGAGTATCTACAGTCATTGGCAATTAAAACATGCCAGGCCACTCCCTAGCAACCAAACAGAGTACCCTAGCAACCGCTTTTTATCAAGCTCTATATTATCTCTTGCATCAGAACATCGTACAGACATGGAGGTTGGTTTACATTGGCATGCAGCAGTGTGGAGTATTCTACATCACTGGCAGCTGTCAGGCCAAATCCCTAGCAACCAAACAGAGTAACCACCTAGCAACCGTTTTTTCAAGATCTATATGGTCTCTGCATCAGAACAATGTACAATGACATGGAGTTTGGCTTATACTGTTCAAGCACAATCCTTTGGAGTATTCGTCATTGGGAGCTGTCAGGCCACTCCCTAGCAACCAAACAGAGTACCCTAGCAAAATGTTGGCGTTTTACACCTTAGTTGCAAGACCTATATCTCTGAATCAGAAACACTCGTAAAGACATGGCGGTTGGCTCTTTTGAATCATGCTAGCAAACTGGAATTCCAACATGCTAGTCATGCTAGCAGTGGATAGGTTTTCTAGTTAGCCATGCTAATAGTAATTAGCTAGGAGATAAATCAGGCTATGCACTCTATAAAAAGACCTAAGCACATCTCTGCGTGAGCTTAAAATCTCAGGGGTACTTTTAAGTAAATATATGAGGTAAAGGAGATTTAGGAATTAGGCAGAATCATAACTTATTACCTTAAAATCTCAGGGGTACTTTTAAGTAAATATATGAGGTAAAGGAGATTTAGGAATTAGGCAGAATCAATAAATTATGAATAATTTATTGCTATTGTGTGAATAATCTGTAATCATGTAATCAATAAAAAGTAACTGTAGCCTGTGAATACAAGTATTTTAAAATGTAATTTAATCTAATAACAAGAACTTAATTTTTGGAATCTGATTATGTAATCCAGAGTACATTTAATCAGTTACTACCCAGCACGGTGCAATAAATAGTTATTTTTAATGCCATTGTATAGTTTTATTCAGTAAATCTGCCATAAACCCCTTTAGATATCACAGATATCATGTCTGCTCTATCAGTATATGCATTCTCTCACACACAAAAGCAATATGAAAGTCTCTTACAGTAGAACAAAATAGATATTCTGTAAAGTAAGATGTTTCTCTTAAGTAATTGTATTATTTTCTCGCTCAGACATAGTTTCTGGTCACTGGCCATTCAGACGTCGCCGGCACGGTACCAGAGCTATGATTGGCCGAAGTGCTTGTCAATCACGAGCGTTACCGCCCCCATCCCATGATGCTCCACTGAAGAATAGCTTCATACGCTTCAGGTTTAAGAGAATGTAGCATGTTAAACAGTAAATATATATATAATCGTGTCCAAATGATCATACAGTATAAATTATTCGGGAGCTGGTGTAACACACGGGTCTGGTCGCTGTCGTGACAGTGTGCTGTAACCGTCGCTGAGACGCCCGAGTGCTCGAGACTGATCTCCAGTCAGACCCGCTCTCGGTAAAAAGGGCATCTGCTTTGAGTGGCATAGCTGTGGAAGGGACTCTCTGACACAGTTACGGAATCGCTATCAAGAGATTTCGGATGCATAATTTTTAAGACTCGGGACTGCTAGTGATCGCTGATCTTGGCGTCCCAATATTGTTGTAAAAAATACATTTAACGTTAAACTGGTTTATCAGAAGTATGTAGTTGTAATGGTGGGTAATACTAGGTATTATTATTTTTAGTAGTAGTAATTGATATGAGTGTTTTCCACTATTGCTGGTGTTATTATTTTGTGTAAAACATAAATAGAACCTTTATGAAAGTTATGTAATTGCATTAAAATATATATCATGAAGTATTAGCCTCTGGTCAATGAATTTCGTAACTTTTTTCCTTTTATGGTTATTGCCATTCATTTGATTATTTAATGGAGATTGGGGTGTATTTCCAATTCGCATATCAGTGCCCAGTTGCAATAAGCTAAATGCATCCATAATAATTGTGATTCTGATTGTTGTTATTATTTAATGGATTTGTTGCAGCTGCTTGCATACCTAATGTTAATGTACACATGTCTCCAGTATGGTATTTCTATCATTTCACTGTGGTACCAATATGTATATAGGAGCTATAATAAATGTATTTATACTAGTGCTGACAGACACTAATATAATCGCATCCAAAATAAAAGTTCTTTACATGATATGTGTGCGTGCTGTGTATATTTATTATCTATATATAAATACACACACATACAGTATATATTTTAAAAAAAAAGTGACGTTACATGCATATATTTATATTATATATAATTTTATTTAATACATAAGCAACATTTTTCAGAAATACATGCATGTGTGTTTATTTATATATACATAAATCGCGATTAATCGTTTGATAGCACCAATTTATAGAGATGTGTGTGTGTGTGTGTGTGTGTGTGTGTGTGTGTGTGTGTGTGTGTGTGTGTGTGTGTGTGTGTGTGTGTGTGTGTGTGCAAACTGTATTTAGCCTGTGAAATCCGGAAGAGCGGACTTAATAAAAATAAACCCATGAACTTTTTGAATTGCAGTATGATTTTGACTTATTTAAATAACACAGACTCATCCAGATCCGCCACAGAGCTGTTTATTTACAGTCCGTGTCTCGCGCTGTCGGCTGGAACAGGGACGAGCTTGAGCAGGAAGTGTAGCTCAACAAACTGCGCATGTTCACGCAAAGCCTCTTGCTATGAAAGGATGACACCGAGCGCGATCTAAACGGTAAGGCCGGTCCGGCGCACCTCACGCTCTCAAACGTAACGGACAAACACAGCCGCGCGGCGCGGATCTTCGACGGCACGTCGACTAGAAGTGTCCGCGGCTCGGGTGGCGGCGGAAGCGAAGCCCCGTCGAATGGCGGAGGAGCGTCTCGTCGTTTGTGTGTGTGCGTCCCGCCGCACGGGAGACGTCATGAGAACAGAGCACCGCGGCGCGACGCCAGCGCGTCATTACGGCCAGCGAACGCTGCGTGAATTAGCCGCGCTCGACGTGTTTGCGAATGTGCTGTTTGTTTGTAAACACACTTTCGCCCCCAACCACACAAACAAGCCAACTACCGAACAAACAGTGTGGGTTAGCATAGCGCGTTAGCATCGCGGCCAGCGCACGAGCGAGAATGAAATGGCGCAACGCGAAGAGCTAATATGCTAACCGAATTAGCCGCCGAAGAACCCAACACTTACAAAAAGCGCAGTCGCTTAGAAACATTCACCATGGCAACCGCGAAAATACCATAGTTCCCGCAGAGAGTGTTACAGCTGTCAGAGCGCGATGCACGTACACGAGATCTCTTTACACTGGAGTAATGTTGTAGTTTGGTACATTATTTGTTTGTAGACATGTGTAATCTTTTCTTCCCATGGTAAATGTGAATGGTAGCGGTGTCGTGGTACAGTGAGGGTTTCTGATAGTTACACCACGTTACTGTACGCTGTCCAGATTCATGAAACTATGGTATTTACTCAGCGTGGTATTACCACGGTATCACGAACAAAAACCATGCTATGTCCATGTTTAGTGGTCTTCATCAGACAGATGAGCAATAACTTGATACATCGACAAATGCACAAATAAATAATAACATTTGAAAATATATATATATATATTTCATTGGTTTTTATTTTATATATATATATACATACAGTGGGGCTCGAAAGTTTTGGCACCCCTTGCAGAATCTGTGAAAATGTGAATAATTTTCAAAAAATAAGAGAGATCATACTAAATGCTTGTTGTTTTTTATTTAGTACTGTCCTGAGTAAGATATTGTACATAAAAGATGTTTACTTTTTAACATGATGAAGATGGCCAAATTTTTATTTTGTTGAAATATATATTTTTCCCATTTAGTTCTGCCCTTCGTAAGCAACAGAAGATACTTGTATGTTTCCCAGAACACAAATTAAGTACAATTTACCTTGATCTTCAAATTCCAAAACTTTTCACCCCCCAGCTCTTAATGCATCGTGTTTCCTTCTGGAGCATCAGTGAATGTTTGAACCTCTTTTAATAGTTTGTGTTTGAGTGCCTCAGTTGTCCTCAGTGTGAAAAGATGCATCTCAAAATCATACAGTCACTGCTGGAAAGGGTTCAGATAAGCAGGAAAACTGAAGAATCTGCAGGGTTCACAAACTTTTTTCTGAAGAACAGTTCTCAGTTTAACTGTTCAGAACAAACAAGGGACTCATGCACAACCATCACAAAACAGAAAGACAGTCGTGGATCATCAGGGAACCACACACTGTATTAACAACCAAGGGTTCACAAACTTTTGAATGGGGTTCTTTTAATAATTTCAGCATTTTTTTTTTGTCTTGTGGACTAAAAGTAAACATCTTTTATGTACAATATCTTACTCAGGACAGTACTAAATAAAAAATAACATGCATTTAGTATGATCTCTCTTATTTTTTGAAAATTATTCACATTTTCACAGATTCTGCAAAGGGTGCCAAAACTTTCGAGCCCCACTGTATATGCCATATATATATATATATATATATATATATATATATATACCAATAGCTTTAGTTAATATAAACCATGGGCCTTATATTACTTTATTTTAATTAATGTATTTTACAGTGTTTTTTTTTTTTTTTTTTTTTTTTTTTTTTAGTAGTGAAATACTTGATTATGTAACTTGAAATCATTGTTTAAAGTCATTAACAGGCCATTTTTATTCATGAATGGGGGAGTATGTTATAACCTTTATATGATGGATTTAAAAACATTTTTAGAATAACAAAAGAATTGTGCCCAGTGAGACCAGGACCGTGTATCAAGAAAATGAAATGTGTTCAAATGCCATGTGATATATCAAACAAAACATCTGCTTTAGAAATATAATCAGTAGTTTAATGGACATGATCCCTCAGAATTCATTCTGATATTTGTATGTTTATTTATTTATTTTGTTCAGATTTAAAAAAAAAAAAAAAAAGTAATACTTTAATTTAGCAAGGAAACAAAAGTGACAGTGAAGACATTTATAATGTCACAAAAGATTTTTAAATGCTTTTCATATGCTGTTCTTTTGAATTTTCTATTCAGAATCGTGAAAAAATAAGGTTTCCACAAAAACATGAAGCAGCCAAAATAATAAGAAGAGCCATTATTAATAACCGATCAGAATATTATACTGATTTCTGAAGATCATGTGACACTGAAGACTGGAGTAATGATGCTGAAAATTCAGCTTTGATCACAGAAATAAAGTACATTTGAACACATATTCAAATAAAATAGACAGTTATTTTAAATTCTTCTTTTATAAATATTAAGAATAGTAATTATTGCCAAGTTTTGACTGGTAGAGTGGGATCTCAAGTATTCCGCAGGACTCCTCAGTGCTGAAGGAGAGCGTGGGCAATGGCAGAGACAGAAGTCACCGTGTCTGTGGAGGACATGGTGGAGGTGAAGAGCGCTGAGGAAGAGGATGAAGATCCTCACAACCAAAGCAAGGCTCAGATGATCCTGCAGCTGCAGCCCATCACAGCTGGGTGAGGGGGACGACAAACATATAATAATACTTCACATCTGTCACATTACACACGTGATTCGATCGAAAAGGAGTAAACCGCTGTGGCCTGATGTTAGAGATGATGGATGCTTTGTGTTTGATAGGCTTGGAGATGAAAGCAGTGAGACAGACGCTGCAGTTGTGGCAGTGGAGACTCAAGGTAACCGTGTCCCAAAACCTAGTAGCAGTGATTGTGTTCTGTGTATTATGACAGCAGGTTTTGCACAGACAGTGCTGGGTAGAAACTGATTACATGTACTCTGGATTATTAATCAGATTCCAAATATTAACCTGTTAACTGTCAACCCGTCCCGTATACGGGACGCCTACGTTTACTTCACTAAATCCTTATCTAATCATGACAAACTAAATATCATTGGAAAGGTCTAAGACTCCTAAATAGATATTTTACCAATGTTTTTTGTGAAAAAATTATGTAGGAAAAGTAATAGATTAATTTATGACGAGCGCACCCTCAAAAATCTACATCATAACAGGAGTTCTGACCTTGTCAAAAAAAAAAAAGTTTTTCTTCGTTGCCTTTTTCTCTGTCACACTTTAGAAATAATCAGAAATGATACATCAACTGAAAACTTAAAATCTTAAAATTCATGCTTTAAAACCCATTTTAAAATCAGACATTGCATTACCACGGAAATGGTACATCAATATCATGTTATAAAATGTTTTTGTTCATGAATTATAAAAATTTTATGAATTTGATATTTTTATTCACAATTTTACTTCAAAAAATGTGAGTGACAGTTAAGGGGTTAAGTACTTGTATGCTCATAATCAGATTACAGTTACCTTTTATGGATTGCATGATTATATTTTATTCACACAATGGCAGTAAATTGGTCAGAATTTATTGATTTGTAGATTCTCTCTAATTATTCTTTTTAAATTTTCATTTCTAGAAATCCTACTGTGTGTCAGCTTTGACTGTATTCACAAATATTGTGTAAAATAAATGTGCAAACCATGCTTTTGAATATGAAGGAAAAAGCACCTTATGTGCACGTTACATTACACATTCACTTGTTTACAGCTCTCTGGTGTCGGTTGGGTCACATTGACATGCAGGTAAACAAATAAATATTTACATTTTTATATACATTTAGTCATTTATCAGACGCTTTTATCCAAAGTGACTTACAAATGAGGACAACAGAAGCAATCAATTGTAGTATTAAAACAAACAGATCCAAAACTAAAAGCTAAAACTTTATAAATACTACAATACACATTTTAAAAATAAAGAAATACAAAAATTACAAATGCATACAAAATTTCAAAACTTAACATTTAAATGGAAAAAAATAAAGCTAAAAACAATTCAAAATATTAAAGAACAAAGGGTATAAGAATATAATAATGATTCTAACATAACACTAAGCCAAACACCGAAAAAAATAGCTACATACGTGTATGTACAACCACACACACACACACACACACACACATTTTTATGATTTAATTAACCATTTTTTTTTTTAATATCAACTCACAAACTCGCTGCACTTC